>NW_007755564.1:0-2612 GCF_000696425.1 Galeopterus variegatus | reverse complement strand
GTATATTTCTCAGACAAACAAAAACTGCGGGAGTTCATCATCACATGACCACCCTTACAAGTAATTCTCAAGGGAGTACTGGGATTGATTCCTGGAAGATAATTACCACTGCCATAACAATCCAAGTAAAATAAAAATCCACTACTATAATAAAAATGACTATCATGACAAGAAAACAAACGACCATAATCACTAGAGGCAACCTCAGGAGCCAACAAACACAGAAAACAAACAGCAAAACAGAAAGCAAGGAACAAATATCACTCAAGAAAATCATAAAAATAATTAAATGCTAGGAATAAAGCAACACCTCTCAATAACAACCCTTAATGTCAAGGGTTTAAATTCACCAATCAAAAGACACAGAATGGCTGACTGGATAAGAAAGATCGACCCAACTATATGCTGCCTATGCTTACACTCTCAATTGTAGTTTTTATTTCCCTGAATGAGTCTTTCAGTTCCAGAAGCTCTGTTACATTCTTTGTAATGGTATTAATTCCTTTGTACATGTTCTCCTTCATGTCCTGGATTGTTTTCCTCATTTCATTGTGTCATCTAACTGAGTGTTCTATTGTCTCACTGAGTTTCCTTAAGATTGTTGTTTGGGATTTCTTTTTAGATACGTCAAGTGTTTCCTCTTGTATGGGGTCTGATATTTGAGAATCATAGAATTCCTTTTGTGGTTTCATAGTTTCTTGTTTATTCATATTTCTAGTATTTTTATGTTGATGTCTAGTGTTCTGGTGGATCTGTTGCTTCTTCTATTATTCTGAGGTGGTTTTTGAGGAGTATGACTTCCTCCTACAGATTAGTTACACATTTACTGTTGTGTGGGGTGTTTTAGTTTCTGTTCCTGATGGATTGAATAGTATCAGTAGTTCTAAGTAGACTCAGTTTTTGAAGGTAGACTCAGTAATTCTGAGTAGATTTATTAGTTCTGGTGGATGCCAGCAGCTATATCTGTGTTTGGGATTGTGCATGTGAATGGATGTCTGAACTCATTCAGGTGGGTTGGGACATGTGGGTGGGTGCATACATGGGTGTGGATGGGTGGGTAGCACTCCATGTGTGGCTATGTTACCATGCTCACATAGGTGGGTAGGGCTACATGTACATCTGAGGTGGCTGGGGCAGAACTAAGGCTAGATGGCTGGATCCACATGAGTTGGTGAGGCCAAATGGGTTGCTGGACAAGTGGTCCTGGGCAGGTTGGTAGGTTTCTGCATGTGGCTGGGTTTTGGGGTCACATGGGCAGTGAGGGCCATGCAGGTAGCTGGAAAGCTGGAGCTGCACATGTGCTCAGTGCTAAGCTGGTGACATGGGCTATGTTGTGGGGTATGCTGTGCAGAATGAATTCCTTTGTAGGGAGAAGGACCATGGCTCTGGGACTAGACAATGGCACAGGCAACAATGGTGGTGTGGGGGTGGGCCGTAATAACTTCGTATAGCATACATTATACGAAGTTATATGATATTTTCTCAGACCACAATGGATTAAAACTACAAATCAATAATAAACAAAACTCTGGAAAGTATACAAAAACATGGAAATTAAACAGCATTCTACTTTACAATACATGGGTCCAAGAAGAAATCAAACAGGAAATAAAAAAATTTATTGAAACTAATGAAAACAATGATACATCATACCAAAACTTGTGGGATACAGCAAAGGCAGTAGTAAGGGGAATTTTATTGCAATAAATGCTTACCTCAGAAAAATGGAAAGTTGGCAAGTGAACAATCTAATAATGCACCTTAAAGAACTAGAAAAACAAGAACAATCCAAACCTAAAGTTACCAGAAAAAAAGAAATCATCAAGATCAGAGCAGAACTTAATGAAATTGAAAACCGAAAAACAATACAAAATATCAACGAATCAAAAAGTTGGGTTTTTGAAAAGATAAATAAAATTGACAAACCACTTGCATGGCTAACAAAAAAAAGGGAAGCGAGAAGATTCAAATAACAAAAATTAGAAATGAAAAAGGTGATATTATAACCGACACAAAAGAAATACAAGGAATCATCCGAGACTACTATAAACAGCTATATGCCAACAAGTTCGAAAACCTGGAGGAAATGGATAAATTTCTGGACTCACACAAGCTTCCAAAATTAAACCAAGAAGATATAGATAAACCTAATAGGCCAATAACAATAAAGGAGATTGAAGCTGTTATCAGTAAGCTCCCAACAAAGAAAANTCACCAAATACATTGATACTTCCATGAAAGAAGTGAGTGACGAACATCAAAATATTTGAAAACTCCAATTCATATATTTAAAATAATTCAATAAAAATCAGAAATTGAAACACTCCGAATACACCACACAAAAGCTAGGAACTTGCACAGACAACGTGTAATCAGTGGTAAATATCTAACAAACACACAAATAAAACAGCCACATGAGTGAGGAAATAATTGAAAAAGGGAGGGTGGTTGGCATACCACTTTTCACGAATTAAATTCTTTTAAAAATTTCATTTGAATATCCAGCATGAGGGAAATATTGCAAAATGTAGACCCCATGGGCTGCTGTCATGAGGTAGTATTTGAAAGGAATCCATTAGTCTGGATGTTTCTCATCAATATGGAAGCACATT
>NW_007755563.1:5107-7459 GCF_000696425.1 Galeopterus variegatus | reverse complement strand
AAGATCTACTATATTCTTTGTCCTCAGTTAAATAGGTACTTTAAATATGTGATCTACACTTCTGTCTTATAGTTATGTAAGGTAGGTATGATTTTCCTCCATTTTGAAGACAAGGAAACTAAGCCTTAGACAATTTGCAAAAGGATGTCAGAGTGGCTAAGTGGAAAAGTTAGATTTGTGAGCTCCATCACTGGGATGCCAACACCTGCAACCTTTCTATCAGGCCACACACTGCATTCTCAGGCTCTGGCATAGGGCATGGTTCAGAAACCTGGTTCAGTACATATCACGGATGTTTGTATATTAACAGCAACAACTTTTAAATACATTTTAAGTACCAAGAATTGTGCATACATTTATTTTGTATTTCATTAAAGCCCTATGAAATATGGATTATTACTCCCATTTTGCACACACAAAAAATAAAGCTGTGATTTACCATGATAGTAGGTGTGAGAATAAAATGTTGCATCCACACCTGTTTCTGAAGCACAAATACTAATTTACCACACTATCCCAATCCTAATTTTTCTCTATCCATCCTACTTCCCACCCTCAAAATTAGAAACTATGTTTTGGTACTTACTATACCAATAGACTTTTGCTTAAACATTAGCACTTATGAAAGGTCTTCAAAATGTTCATGGAGGGCCAGCCCGGTGGCGCACTGCTGCTGTGCGCCACTTGGGAAGCGTGGTGGCGCTCCCACCGAGGGTTCGGATCCCACATACAGACCGGTTCCCGCTCACTGGCTGAGCGAGGTGTGGGAGCAACACCAAGGGTTGCGATCCCGTTGCCGGTCCCGGTCCAGTACGGGCGCGACACTGAGGGTTGCGATCCGTTGCCGGACACGAAAAAAGACAAAAAGGAAAAAAAAAAATGTTCATGGAAAGATCATTGTTATCTTTAATTCTATTTTTCCACAAACTTTTGAAATACTCTAGTATTTTTTACCCTCATTGCATGTACACTAAAGAGTGGGTGCAACTTTGCTTTAGATTGTGGTGACCTTCTGCTAGTAGCTTCTCATTCTAGGACCCAGAATAAGGTACCAAGGCCTATTGGGGGCATGATTTACTCATGACAGAAGTTAGAGGTTCAAATGACCAAACTCAGCCACACGATCAAAGTTAAATCTCTGTGTGGGTATGGAACATGTTATGATTATTCAGAATAAACTGACCAAAAAAAAAAAAAAATCACATGGTCAGGACCTAGAAGGGGGCAGGCAAGTACACTCCACTTCCTGGAAGGCACACCAAGTCACATTTGACGAAAGTGTGCATATTATCTGTTTACAGATGACAGAGTCGACAGCTGTGAATTGTGTCATCTACTGTATCTCCAAAAGCACAGGTATGTGCCAGTATTTCTGGCTAAATTTCAAAACCTCCATAATCCAGCAAGTCAAGTGCAATTGCCGCCATGGTCCAAAATACTCCATCTGCTCGGCCCACACCACATTGTTACCTGCTGCTCATTGCTCATGCTATTTTCTCTACCTGGGATACTTACTTTCTCTTATCTTTTCCACATTTCACTTAGCCTTTCTTAACCTCCTCAGTTATACTGGAACATGTGGCTTTGGCAATTGAATATAGGAGAAGGTGCTATTGCCAATTCCAAGCCTGTCTACAAAATATACTGCATAAAACGTCCTGTGTTAAAAGTGGCAATTTCATAAGACAGAAAGAACCTGTATTTCTTTTTTTTTTTTTTTCCCGTGACTGGCAATGGGATCGCAACCCTCGGTGTTGAGCCCGCACCTCGCTCAGCCAGTGAGCGGCCAGTCTGTATGTGGGATCCGAACCCTCGGCGGGAGTGCCGCTGCGCTCCCAAACGGCGCACTGTAGCAGTGCGCCACCGGGCCGGCCCAGAACCTGTATTTCTGAGTACTATTTAGATAAATGCTATCAGCGTTTCACACACACACAGACACACACACACACACACACACACACATGCAGAGAGAGAAAGCGGAAGAGACACAGATAAACAGACATAAAAAGCCAAGAGATGGAAAAACAGATGAAATCCAATAATAATAATAATAATAATGATGATAATAATTTATAAACCTGAAGAACAAAGTGAAGGGGAGAAGTAAGGGAACAAAGAGGGGACAAGTAGAAATATTATAGACTAGAACCCAAATATACTAAAAATTAGACTAGATTGAAAGGCAGAGGCAATCACACTGGATATAAAAATCTTGGAAAATGGTTATGCCATGCGAATACTAAGAATATGAAAGCCAATATAACTATGTTAATAGCAAACCAAGTCAACTGTAATACAAGGGCTATTACCAGAGATGAAGCAGGTTATTTCATGATGTTAAATGTCATTATA
>NW_007755563.1:0-4550 GCF_000696425.1 Galeopterus variegatus | reverse complement strand
AGTTCTACATTCCCAGAACCTGACACAGTAAGTGTTACACAGTAGAAAAATACATACTTAATGGATTTTTTATTCATTTATTTTTATTTAGCATTTGTTATTGAACATTATGCATATTAGGGCATTAGTGTGCCTCGAGACCAATGCAGAGAATGATATCCATCAGTATGTTACTATTTTCTGTGTTAACAGCAATACATCTATTAACTCCATGTTCATCTATTATTTTTATTTTCCAATGATCTTTTCTATTTCAGTGAAATGATTCAATCTGAGCTATATTTTTCAAACTTTTAAAATGTCTGCAGTGGATTCTATGCATGTCGGGGCAGCAAATGTGTCTGCATATCCACTGTCTATATCACAGTATCTGGTATACAGGAAGCACCTTCTAAAATTTGTTGAAGAAAGGAATAACTGGGAAATATTCTACTAGGTCTAGAATACAGTGATCACAGAAGGAGAGGCAGGACAGACAGGGACTAGATTACACAGAGCCTTTCTAAGCCAATGAGTTTTGAATTTTCCTATCTGCTGCAGAAAATCCCTGAAGATGTGGTAGACAATAGAATTATAATAAACAATGTGGGCTTTGACCTTGGCCAACTTACTTGACCTTTATAAGGCTTCATTTCCTCAACTGTACAATTCAGGTGATGCTTCTGCTTATATCATTGCAATGTGAGAGACAGTGAACAAAATACAGGAAATGTTTATAGGCTTATGCTTACCACATAATCATCATATTTACTTTACCTGTTTATAATAATAGCATATTATTTTATATTTATTGAAGAGTTTTAACCTTAACAATGACTGATAGGGGAGGTGGATAGGAAAAAAATAGCAAGAATCATCCCAGATTTCTGACATTAGAATAAGCCAGGTAGATGGATGGGTCAAGTAACGTACGTGTGTGTGTGTGTGTGTGTGTGTGTGTGTGTGTGTGTGTGCGCACGATAAGTATGAGTAAGATAAGTACTCTGGACAGGAGATCCAACTTTGGCAGTCATTGGAATATGGATTATATTTAAAATGTGGATGAGATATTTTAGGAAGAGAATGAATGTAGAATAAGAAAAAAGTAGGACCAGACTGAGTTCTGGAGCAACACCAAAATTAGAGGTCAAATGGGAGAAGAAGAGATTGTAAGGAAGATAGAACTAAGAGATAGTGAAAGAGACAAAGATGATTGTCTGAAGCCATAAAAGCCAAGAGAAGAGGAAGTTCTGAGAAGATGTGAGTGGTCAACTATCTAAATGATGTATAATGAGATTGGAGAAAAAGTATGCTGGGTTCAGCACAAGATAACTATAGGTGACACTGGGAAGAGGAAGTTACAAAGGTAAGAGTAAAAGCACATTGAAGAGAGCAAACAGTGAAAAGGACAGGATACAAATGGAGGCAGCATAGACAGAAACATCATTTGAAAATCTTGGTTACATACAAGATTAAGAACAGGGTAGTTGTTGAGGACGGTTCTGAGATGAAGAGAAGACTTTATTAAGAAAGCAACTACTGGAACATGTTATGTATTTTATTTGATATTGATTTATTTTTTCTCACCACAAGCTTAATATGCACCTACTTGTAACTAAATGACACAACACAAAGATGAAAAAGGCAAAGTTAGTTATTGCTCCTATTTGCCCTCTACCTTCACCCCCCAACAGAGACACACAGACCGACTTTAACAGGATGGTACACATATTTGTCCTCATTCATACAAAGATATAAAGCACATATACTTGTATAGAGACTATGTGATTTTGTTTCGTTTTTACCTAAAAGGATCATACCATGTGCCTTTGCTTCCAATTTTTTTGAATGACAGTATATCATCTGCACAAATCAGTACACATAAGACTCCTTTTTTCTAATTTGCTTATACCAATATATGAACATATATTTCATTTTATCTATCAACTATCATATCCCACGTTGAGAGCTTTTTCTTAATACAGTTTTTGTTTTTGTTTCTGTTTTTACTGCCGCCTTCTTCCCATGCTCCTGCCCTCTCTGTCCACAAAACTCCCGTTCCCAGCCTTTGCAGCTTTTAACAATCAGATGTGTATTGTTTTATACTCTTCTTCATCCTTGAATAAGTTCATGTATATTTTGTTTATTATAATGTGTTTCTATCTTATATGTATAAAAACATACCTACATTTAAAAAATAAAACAAAATATTATGGTCTTACTAACATATTTTTTTTTCTTAAGAGATGTTCAACTTTACCTTCATCCCTAGGTGGATAAAAATGAATTGAAAAATAAGGAAGGTCTATATGTCTAATAAATATGTAGAGTTCAAAAATCATAATGCAAGTTAATATTCCCAGAAATTTCTATCTGAAGATTTTCAAAATCCTTTAAAATTGCTAATTAGGCCTCTCCATGCAAACTAGTTTAAATAAGAAACATATAGTAATCTCACAGAGAGATCATTTTATTCGACTCAAGTGTTCTCCCCAGGAGTAGAATAAAATAGCTATGTGATAACCCAGAGTAACACTAAACTGTATCTTAAGATGGAAAATGAATGGTTCTATTAGGGCCAAATGAATCTGCCAAGGGAGTTTATACAGAATGTGTTTTAGATTTAGAATTTGCATGGCATGCTAGAACAATCAGATGTGTATTGTTTTATACTCTTCTTCATCCTTGAATAAGTTCATGTATATTTTGTTTATTATAATGTGTTTATATCTTATATGTATAAAATTAAAAAAATTTAAAAAATAAAACAAAATATTATGGTCTTACTAACATATTTTTTTTTCTTAAGAGATGTTCAACTTTACCTTCATCCCTAGGTGGATAAAAATGAATTGAAAAATAAGGAAGGTCTATATGTCTAATAAATATGTAGAGTTCAAAAATCATAATGCAAATTAATATTCCCAGAAATTTCTATCTGAAGATTTTCAAAATCCTTTAAAATTGCTAATTAAGCCTCTCCATGCAAACTAGTTTAAATAAGAAACATATAGTAATCTCACAGAGAGATCATTTTATTCGACTCAAGTGTTCTCCCCAGGAGTAGAATAAAATAGCTATGTGATAACACAGAGTAACACTAAACTGTATCTTAAGATGGAAAATGAATGGTTCTATTAGGGCCAAATGAATCTGCCAAGGGAGTTTATACAGAATGTGTTTTAGATTTAGAATTTGCATGGCATGCTAGTTTTTATCGCTAGTAATGTGCTATTATGAAGCTGGATGCTTGGTGTTTTAAAGTGCCTTCTGATCATAAATTAGTCAACACATAAAATACTTTTGAAGTAGCCTCCCAATTTTCCAGTTGAAATCTCTACATCCCACGGAGATTAAATGATTCTCATCAGGTGTTTCAATTTCTGTACTTCATTCCCCTCAACTGTCTTCATAAGGGCACATGTACCTTGAAAGATCTACTATATTCTTTGTCCTCAGTTAAATAGGTACTTTAAATATGTGATCTACACTTGTGTCTTATAGTTATGTAAGGTAGGTATGATTTTCCTCCATTTTGAAGACAAGGAAACTAAGGCTTAGACAATTTGCAAAAGGATGTCAGAGTGGCTAAGTGGAAAAGTTAGATTTGTGAGCTCCATCACTGGGATGCCAACACCTGCAACCTTTCTATCAGGCCACACACTGCATTCTCAGGCTCTGGCATAGGGCATGGTTCAGAAACCTGGTTCAGTACATATCACGGATGTTTGTATATTAACAGCAACAACTTTTAAATACATTTTAAGTACCAAGAATTGTGCATACATTTATTTTGTATTTCATTAAAGCCCTATGAAATATGGATTATTACTCCCATTGTGCACACACAAAAAATAAAGCTGTGATTTACCATGATAGTAGGTGTGAGAATAAAATGTTGCATCCACACCTGTTTCTGAAGCACAAATACTAATTTACCACACTATCCCAATCCTAATTTTTCTCTATCCATCCTACTTCCCACCCTCAAAATTAGAAACTATGTTTTGGTACTTACTATACCAATAGACTTTTGCTTAAACATTAGCACTTACGAAAGGTCTTCAAAATGTTCATGGAAAGATCATTGTTATCTTTAATTCTATTTTTCCACAAACATTTGAAATACTCTAGTATTTTTTACCCTCATTGCATGTACACTAAAGAGTGGGTGCAACTTTGCTTTAGATTGTGGTGACCTTCTGCTAGTAGCTTCTCATTCTAGGACCCAGAATAAGGTACCAAGGCCTACTGGGGGCATGATTTACTCATGACAGAAGTTAGAGGTTCAAATGACTAAACTCAGCCACACGATCAAAGTTAAATCTCTGTGTGGGTATGGAACATGTTATGATTACTCAGAATAAATTGACCAAAAAAAAAAAAAAAATCACATGGTCAGGACCTAGAAGGGGGCAGGCAAGTACACTCCACTTCCTGGAAGGCACACCAAGTCACATTTGACGAAAGTGTGCATATTATCTGTTTACAGATGACAGAGTCGACAGCTGTGAATTGTGTCATCTACTGTATCTCCAAAAGCACAGGTATGTGCCAGTATTTCTGGCTAA
>NW_007755562.1:993-7459 GCF_000696425.1 Galeopterus variegatus | reverse complement strand
AATTTTAAAAATAGCACTTGATACATACCAGGCATTCCTTTTATCAGATTACATATATTAATACATGAAATAAATTCCATAAGAAAATTTTCTAAATAATGACACATTTGATTCGATAAAAATAATGTTATAGCCATCCAAACATATGTCTAAAGCAGAAAAAAAAAAATGTGACAAGGGCAGAAAATTTGAAACAGGTAAAGCAGAAAGACAAAAGCAGTCAACTTGGGAAAAACTTGATTTACAGTTGGCTGTCACCCAACCTCATTGGCTGTGCTACCACCTCTGGCAGAGAAACACGTTGTGAAAGGACAACCTAAAGAGCGTGTGCGGAAGTGCAGACAAGATCAGCACACATGTGATTCAGCAGTTTAGAAGATGATTTACAAACCGTCTTTAAATAATCATGTTCACTGAATGTCCAACAGAGCAGAGACCTTATGGTGCTGCATCTGAGAGAACCACCTTAAATGTGTAGGGTGTGTTTATGGTCCAGGCACTTTCATATTTATCCTCATAGCCAACCATGAAGTAGCTAGGGCAAGAAATAACCTCCTTTCACAAATTAGGAATCTTGACCTAAGACAACAAGAGAGTCAGGACAGGCTGGCTCTAGATCAAATTAATTTGATAAATACGTCTTGAGTGCCTGCAGTGGACCAGGCATGGTGCAGGTGCTGGGGTGTAGCTATTCCTTCCACCCCACTTCCCCCACCCATTCTCTGTCCTGGGAACATGGGGGCTGTGGTTCCCCACACATGTACAGGGGTAGCATACTCCGACTGTTGTGTATTGCAGGCAGAGGAGGACCCCTCTTGTGTGTTGCAGTGGATGCAGAACCTTACACATCCCCGCCTTGCCTCCTTCTTCAACAAGAATGAGCAGAGACAAGCCATCCTTGACTTTTCTATTTCCCCATCTATAAGGCAATCTCAAAACTAGTTTCCCTTATAACTGAAAATCTTACTAAAATACTATGTACCAAAAAGACAGACTTTTATAACCATCATTTTTTAAATCTTATGAGACCTCCTCTCCCTAAATACATGGCTGTCATTGTTCTCAAATTAATGAATCAGATCTGGAGCAGGAAATAGAAGCTGTGCTTCCTGCCAGAGCCCTGGGGCTGATGAAAGCATTGACTCAGTGGGTCAGAGGAACAGATCTCCAGAGACACCATCTAAGAGAGTGGAGAAATCTGAGTTGAACCAGGTGTCAGAAGTCCCAGTCAACCTTTTAAATGGTTAAGGGAAGGCTGTGATCAGCAGAGTGAAGGGCTGCTGCAAGATCAAAGGCACCATAGAGCAAGAGACAACTCAAAGCAGCCGTGAATAATAAATTGTTTTCTTCCTTAAGGAGCAAAACATGCTCGGCTTCAGCAGACTGAGCACATTTAGGCTCCAGCAGATATGGCAGGAAATGCTTATGTGCATGTGGGGGTGGGAGAGGGGTAGAAAAAAATTAGTTTACATGGTTCATAAACATTAATCTCCTCTGGAACCATGAAGAAAATGATTAGAATTAGGGTCTCCATTTTACAGCCAAAAGAACTAATGTTAGAGGAGGTAGAATGTTGAAACACTGTAAGTAAATGAACAGAAGAAAAAAAATTTTTTATTCCCTTGGTCTATCCATCAAAGAATATATCCTTTATCTTAAAAGATGGTTATCTAGTTTAAAGTCTGGGGAAAGATCTGAAAAATGGCAGAATGCCTACTATATAGGCTCCCTTGGGAAAAGAGTAAGGGAGATAAGAGGTTTTCCTATCAATGGAATACCAAGATTGACTCTCAGCTAAGAATCCAGCCAATTTATTCTTCTTTCCCATCGTGAAGAAATACTATAAATGGACACCCTAAACCCTAAAGAAATTGGTTAGTAGCGGAGTTGGGGGCGGGGGGAGGATCAAAACCCAAGACAGGCAAGTAGGATCAGTTTGCTGGGTTTCTATCCAAATCCCCCTAATTGTGCGTGAGGCTTGGCTGGCAGCTCGACATCAGCTAAGCTGTTCCCAGCCTCCAGACTGAGCCTGCAACTTCCTGCCCACACTGGGTGGGTAACAGGGTGCTAAATCAACCTGTAAGCAACTTGGGGTTTCCATAATCATGCCCAAAGGAGACCCCTGCAAAAATCTACATGTACTCTCCTTTTCAGAGCTGCTCCTTCAGGA
This sequence comes from Galeopterus variegatus, assembly GCF_000696425.1. Taxonomy (NCBI): domain Eukaryota; kingdom Metazoa; phylum Chordata; class Mammalia; order Dermoptera; family Cynocephalidae; genus Galeopterus; species Galeopterus variegatus. The sequence goes on along the minus strand of NW_007755562.1, from coordinate 5,289 downwards.
GAATGTCCAAGACCCAGTTGCTCTTTGTTCCTGCTTAGGCTCAGCCAAACAGAGTCCCTCCTCCCCGTCCTTGGCCTTGTCCTCACTCCCCACTGACTCCGCCCAGAAAGGACTGCATTTCACTGCCTGTAACTAACTCAGCTATGCTTTCTGCACGAAGAATATTATTTTAGAGAAAAAGATTATAATACTTTGTGGCACATACAGGAACATCTGGAAAGAAGGCTTGTGGACCTCAGTCTTGCTCTCCTCTCCAAGCACGCACAAACCAAGAGGGATGGGTAAATGTTAAAGGGGACATCTTCCCTCTGCTTGTTCTCTCTTCCCTACTTCTGTTTCACTCCCAGCCCCACCCTAGGACGGCAGAGTGAAAACAGAGCTGGCGGTCCAGACTGTCTCTTCTCAGACTGACCCTGAAGGATACAGGGTGACACTTCACTGCAGACTGGGAGTCCAGGCATGGTGGTTCCCAGGATCTGGACGGTGCCCATGGCTTGCCCCTCCTCATCCTCTGTGTAAATCAGCCACTTCTCCTCCACCAAGCCAGCTGTCTGCACCTGGATATCTCTGTCATTCTGCTCTCTCACTCTGCCTGGCCAGAGGCCAGGTTGGCAGAATCCCTGCTAGGGTCTGTGCTCCACTGTGGGCAGCCAGCTGGAGCTAGGCGGGAGTGGGGAAGACTTCCACAGGGCCTCTGGCCCCACAAATGCCAGAAGCAGCAAGCCATGCTCTGGCTTCACCTAGCTTTTTACTGGGTAAAGTAATTTTCAAAAGTCTTCCAGGGAGCTTCAGAGTGTGTGCCCTAACCAAATAAACAAACGTATTGCAAAGTATTTCTGTTCATGCACAACATAGTTTCAATTTATGTGGGTAGGTATATCTGTAGACCAAAGTTGATATCATCATCATCTCTAAATAACATCTTAAAAATGCAATTTTAAATAGTCAACAAAAATAGTAGATTTTTTAAAATAATCTTCAATCCATTTAAGGTTCAAAGACCTCCCCAAATTCATTTAATTTCTCAAAAGTCTTCACAAAGGCTCATTTCCTGATACCAGAATTAGACTGTGATATACATTGTAACAGGCCACCCAAGTCCACAGCTCCTAGGTTAAGGCTCTTTTGGTTACAAGCAATAGAAAACAAATCTACTTTAAGCAGAAAGGGAATTTTATTGGAAGACACTTGCACAGCTCATAGAACCAAGTCAAGAATGTGAAGGAAGGAAGGAAGGAACGAGGTGGTGCTGAGGCCTTCGGCTGGAGGAGGTCATGGCCTTCTCCAAGTGCATTGCCATTGCCCTGTGTATTCATTTTCTAGGCCTGTGATAACAAATTACCAGAGACGTAGTGGCTTAAAGCAACATGAACTTATTAGCTCACAGTGCTGTAGGTCAGAAGGCTGGCCTGGCTCAACTGAGCTCCCTGCTCAGGATCTCCCAAGTTCAGAATCAAGGTGCCAGCCATGCTGGGATCTTATCTGGAAGCTCTGGGGAAGAATCACTTCTAAGCTTATTCAGGATGTTGGCTGAATCCATTTTTCTGCAGTTATAAGGCTGAGGTCCCCACTCCCTCACTGGCATCAGGTGGCGGCCTCCATGAGCTCTAGCAGCCACTGTAGTTTCTTCTCACGTGGTCACTGTCATCTTCACTCAGCAATGGGCTGTCCAGTTCTGCTCATGCTTCAAATCCCCCTGACTTCTTCTGATGTTTTTAAGGGTCCAATTGATTAGATAAGGCTCATCCAGATAATCTCCATATTTTAGGGTCAACTATGGCATGAGACTTAACAATCAAAAGAGTGATAGCTCAGCTTCTCATCCTATTACAGGTAGGCAACAAGGTTAGAAATCCTGCCTGCCAGCTCCAATAACTTTCAGTCTCTGTCTATCTGTATGTGTCACGTTCCAGCATCTCAGGAGGGAAAATCTGATTGGCCAGTTTGGGTCAGGTGTCCACCCCCAATCAAACAGCTGTGACCAGGGCACAGGCTCTTATAAATTAGGGGTCAGCACCTGGACATCAGCAGCTGTTCTGAGAGAGAGGCAGATTGTTGAGAGATGGGCAAAGATCACAAAATGAAGCAAGTAAGGGAGGTGACCCCACTCAGCACAGCTAGCAGCCCAGCCAGCCAAACAAGGCAGAGGCCTAAGAGGGACACGAGTGTGGTTTAAATGCTCAGATTTTATCTTCGTATTTTCTGTCTGGGTTAAATATCTGTGGCATTGACACTGTCACAAAATAGAACTGTGACTCAGTTAATAAGTACATTTCTAAGAACTGTTTTTTCTCTGAGAAGTTGAGGATTTATATGCTCTTCTCTGTCTGTCCCCAGGGAGAGAGTTTATACCCCCACAAGTGAAATCAGTAGAAAGCAGCCCAGAACCAAATAGAAAACCTTTGCACTTTTAGGGTATTTTCACATTCTTTTTGCCATTCCCAAGAAAAGCAGGATTTGGAGGCCATCGTTCTTCTGATTTTCAAAACTTGAACAGGAAGCCCCCAGCCTCTCCTTGAGATGATTCAGCAAGGCTCTTAGAGGCATTATTTGATTGATACTTTTTTTTATGGTAATGATGACAAACCAATGCCCCACTTTTGAATAGTTGCACTTTATACTATTCATAGTCAGAAGACATCTTTGAATTTTATACCTTGTTAGACTTCAGGGGAAAATATGCAGTTGGCTGTATTTATCTGGTGCCCATTTAGTGCAGACCTTACTAGGAGAGTCAGAGAGATGAAAAAGAAGCAGAGAGACATTGTGATAAAGTAGAGAGAACAGGAGCAAAACAAACGGTGCCTGGAACTGTATTGTATTTAGAATAAGACAGAGGAAGTGATACGAAACACTCTAAAATTACGAAGTCGAAATGAAACTAAATTTTGATTCACTTTAAAAGGTTATGTGTCATATTACACATGGTGGTTATGATGAACTCAAATGGAATCACAGCTCCAGGACTTGTAAGAACAACTTTCTCTGCTTCACTTCTGCTCTCACCACGAATCCGTTCCTTGTATGGGCCATTCCTCCTGCCTAGAAAGTCCTCCTTCATTCCTTTAAACTGGTTTTCTTCCTGTCTTCAGAATTCTCCTGAAATTACTTACTCCTTCTCCACCTCCTTCTGCCTATCTATTCTTTATTATTCTCAACTCCGCAGTTATTATCTGAGTACCAACCGACCATAGGTCACCCAACAAGAGAAAACGTTTGCCATCTTACCGTGGGTTAGACAGACATAGAAGAGCTCCACCAGCCCAGAGCTTGGGCCCATCCTGGGAGATGACCAAGGGGGTATTGAAAATGCCTTCATCAATACTAAGCGCGTATTCTGTTTTGCTTTGCTTTGTTTTTGCCAATTTGAAAGACAAAAAAAAAAAACTCATCTCAAGTGTTACTCGTTCCTAGTAATATTACATGGTGGTCAAGGAATGCAGAATGCCTAACTTACATTTGGTGAAATTTATTGAAGTTTGTAGTCTATTGTATGATCAAATTTGTTAAGCATTCCATGGACATTGGAAAAGTATGAACATCCCATTTTTTATACAAAGTTTTCCATATGGCTAGTTAACAAGCTTATTTATAATTTTATTCAAATCCTCTAGAATTAAATTTTTGAGGATTAAATTTTTTAATCTAACTTGATCTCTCAAGGACCTTTCTCAAAAATTGTTATTGTGGTAAAATACACAAAACCTAAAATTTACCATCTTAACCATTTTTTTATTTTATTTTTTGACAGTTTTTTTATTGAAAGATAACTGATTATATATTTGTGGAGTACAGAATCGAATATCAATATATGTGTGTAACACGTGGTGAGTAAATCAGGATAATTAGTATACTTGTGTTTATAAAATGTAATTAATCATTGTGACCCTTAACTAATTTCTCACTAACCCCTTTTCTCCTCCCCTTTTCCCACCTCTAATAATCACAGTTATGTTCTCTCTTTTTTTTTTGAAAGGTCAATGTATTATTGTGATTGTTTTTTTCTTCCTTCCTTTCTTTCCTTTATTTTAGCTCCCTCTTATGAGGGAGAACGTGCAGTATTTCTCTTTCTGTGCCTGGCTTATTTCACTTGACATAATTTTCTCGAAGTTCATCCATGTTTCAACGAATGGCAGAATTTCACTCTCTTTTATGGCTCAGTACTATTCTGTTGTATATATATATACCACATTTTCCTTATCCAGTCATCTGTTGATGGACATTTAAGTTGGTTCCAACTCTTGGCTATTGTAAATAGAGCTGCAATAAACATGGGGGTGCAGGTATACCTTCAGT
>NW_007755562.1:0-375 GCF_000696425.1 Galeopterus variegatus | reverse complement strand
GTTGGTTCCAACTCTTGGCTATTGTAAATAGAGCTGCAATAAACATGGGGGTGCAGGTATACCTTCAGTATGATGATTTCCACTCCTTTGGGCATATACCCAGCAGCAGGATTGCTGGATCATATGGCAGTTCTACCTGTAGTTGTTTGAGGAGCTCCACATCGTTTTCCATAATGACTGCACCATTTTACAGTTCTACCAACAGTGTGGCAGAGTTCCCCTTTCTCCACATCCTTGCCAGCATTTATCATTCTCTGTCTTTTTGATAACAGCCAATCTAACTGGTATGAGATGATATCTCAATGTGGTTTTAGTTTGCATTTCCCTGGTGCTTAGTGATGTTGAGCATTTTTTCATGTGTCTGTTGGCCATTTG
>NW_007755561.1:6634-7460 GCF_000696425.1 Galeopterus variegatus | reverse complement strand
ATATAGCATTTGGTTGGCTCTCACTAAAAGTTAACCCCAGGTTAACTCTTATTAACCCCAGGTTGCAGGTGAAATGTGTTGCACAGTCTGGTTAAGATCTGGTGGAGGCAGGAATGAAACCCAGACTTATGCTACATCCCTTTGCTCCCGGCACTTCAGATGTTCCCTCTACCACATTTCACTTCATTACTTCACATGCCATCCCCCAGGAATGAGGACCTTAGTGCTAGAGAGAGCATCCAGGGGTCCACAGTGCTATGGTCATTGGTGCTGCTGGGCACTGGAGTTTGCAGGTTGAGATGAAGGTTGGAGATCATTGTCCTGCCCCGGTTGACTCAGTGACTATGAACTTAAACATTCTTCAGCAAAACTTCTAACTTTTACATTGAATATGCTCTTTGAGGACACTGTCACAGAAAGAGCTCTTACCATTAAAAAATAGTCTAGTCTGTCTGCCCCTCTGCCCTGCAGACCTTCACAGATGCTGGAACAATTCCTGCAGAAACTCTCACTCAGATTCATACTTTTTCCCCCATGTTCAGTTACATTAACTCAACTGATGACACAGGTTGGCACTTTATACTCCAGGGAGGCTGGATTAGAGTCATTTCCAACAGCCCTAAATGAGGCCCTAAAGGAAACTTTAATTCACATCTCAAAACACTGCTACTCTCTGAACTCAGAGGTGTGATTAAAAGGAAGGTGAGATGTGGGAGTTTAAAAATAAGTCCATTTCCTCCTGAGATGAGAGACTGGTCTTAGCCTTTTAATTTGAAGATATTCTATCAATACCGTTGTATGGAGGTAGTTGTTTCAACTTAAAAAA
>NW_007755561.1:4842-5894 GCF_000696425.1 Galeopterus variegatus | reverse complement strand
CATAAACACATGTCACAGGGAGGAGGGGAAAGTCCCCCTGAACCATGCACAGTTGATTGGAGGCTGAGAGAGAAGATGCCTAATGACATGTTGTTGGTGAAAATAGCTAAAATGTGCCCTGGAATATCTAATTTATTATGCAATGGAGCTATTTCTTTCTTTGCTGTGTCTGTTGAAATAAAAGAAAAGGGGGCACCTGGAACTGCTGAGGGAAACGTAGAGCAAGGTGCAGGAGCTCTTCACTTGTATAAACAGCCTCCCTGGAGACACACGTACTATTTGGGATTATTTTTAAGACAATAAAGTTAATCATTTTTCTGTTGTTTGCTCAGTTTGAAGCAAAAGGTTAGAACTAGAAAGAGGAATAGAAAGACAAATAGAAGATATAACCAAAAATAAAGAAGAAAGAGACAAAGCACACTAGACAGAAACATGACGTATTCTGGACTTAAATACATAACGGCAACCACACAAACTTTGAGGTGTGGAGAGGCGACCGGGATTACAAAATCTCAAAAATGCAAAGATCAGCACAGAAATGGGTAATCCATCAGTACATAGTGATAATGGATCTCTATGTGTTAGTCCTTCCAAATGTCCAAATGGATGAAGAAGGTGCAATGGACAGCTGATCAACAGGAAAAGCCCAAGCAGGAAGAGGTCTTCGAACATCTTCTAAACACTTAGTTCTTTTTATACTTAATTCTTATTATGGCGGTTTCCCAGCGGGGTGGTTTACAGGCCCCTAATCTAGACAACCAAAAAGCTGAGACATTCTCAGCAAAGACAGGGACGCAGGTCTCCTGAAGGAGACTCAAACCCAGAGCCCAGTTAGGTGAGAATAAGTTCTGTCCAGCTGAGCGGACGTGTCTGCACTCAGCCCGCTGTGCTCCAGCACAGACAGCATGATCACCACCGAACTGGCCATCTGTGCTGTGTCACATGTCCCCACAGCCTTAGTGGCTTAAAACAACACCCATTTGTTATTCCCCTGTCTGTGCAGTCACAAGTTTGTTAAAACGTATTTCAAAGGACAGAGTGGACCCTCTGTG
>NW_007755561.1:2304-3705 GCF_000696425.1 Galeopterus variegatus | reverse complement strand
CTCATGATCCTCTTTTGTTAAAAAGTTTAAACATGGCTTAACTGGGTCCTCTGTTCAGGGCCTCGTCAGTCTGAAACCAAAGTGTGAGTCGGGCTGGGGCCCCGTGGGAAGCTCAGGATCTAATTCCAAGCTCAGGTGGTTGTTGGCAGAATCATTTCCTCGCAGCTGTAAAAGTCATGGCTGTTTGCTTCAAGAACAGCAGGAGGAGAAGTCTCTGATGATGTGAATCTCTTTGATTTTGTTCTACTATGACCTCTACACCCTTTTTTAAAAGGCTCATCTGATTAGATCAAGCTCTTCTAGGATAAGCTGGCTTTGATTAATTCAAAGTCACTTGATTAAGAACCTTAATTTCATCATCTGCAAAATTCCTTCACCTTTGCCAGGTACCAAAGCCTAATCACAGGAGTGACATCTCATCCTGCTACCAGGTCCCACCCTCACTCAAAGGGAATTACACAGGGCATGTCTGCCAGAGGGAGGAATCTTGGGGACCATCTAAGAATTCTGCCATAGTAGCCACCTAAGCAGGACCAGCTTCCAAGGCTGTTGCTAAAACACAATTATTCATTTCTTGGAAGAAATCACAAACAGCATGGCTATTGCCTGAGGATGAGGACTGCAGCAACTTGTACATGGAGTATTACTAATGGGGCCTCTGTCAGGCCTGCATTTTCCTCCATGTAGAAGTCCTGGTTGCTAATGGGCTGTAAGCACACGTGGAGGGGAGGACAGTGCTCCAGAAGCAAGAGGAAAATTCATTAAGTCACATTCTTTCCGGGTGCTTTGGCTCTAGAAGTCCCTTTGTAATTTCTTTTTACTTTTTNCTGTCTGTGCAGTCACAAGTTTGTTAAAACGTATTTCAAAGGACAGAGTGGACCCTCTGTGGTTAAAAGAGACATCTGAATTGTTAAACAGAACCAAATGGTCACAGCAGGAGGGAGAGAACAGACAGGTAATTCTCAGCCTGCGAGTATACATCTCACTAACTGTTACCAAGTTTCTTTTCTGTAACTAAGCAAAGGCAACTATCAGAAGATAAGGCCAAGTCAGCAATAGCTGGGAATTCTTCACTGACCTTCAACAAGTCCACCTGGTGCCAGCCACCAACCCCGTTTGTCTCACTCCGGAGGGCCCACTATGGGTCTAATGAGACAGAACCAGACTCCAAGGACAATCTTCTCTCTCTTCTCCAATAAGAGAGGCCACATCGAAACCAGGCACAGCCACTATATAGAGCCTATGAAATAACACACCTTTGTGACACGTTCACTCACTGCCCGTGTGTGAGCATGTCTTCTCCATGAACATTCATAGCATTTCTCTGGGTTCACTGAATATGCTCGTAACCTGATTCCAGGAGGTGTAAATACCAGCCCCCTCCCCTTCCCGGCAGACTGC
>NW_007755561.1:0-663 GCF_000696425.1 Galeopterus variegatus | reverse complement strand
TCCTGGTGACAATTTAAAAGGAGGTCTTACTGAGATTCTACTTTCCCTCCTTGTGCTATTAAGCAGAAAAAGCAGTTTAAGTTACCCCAGCAGTTTTGTGTAGTTATCAGGCAGTGAAATGGAGAGACCACTTATAATTCGATGTTGATCAGAACTTGGAAGAAGCTTTCCGTGCCCAGATCTCTCTCCCTATTAACAGAATAAGAGTGCATTTGCTCTAAAACTTGTGGCTACCGAAAACTCAATGTAAGAAAATCCTTAAGAGTGTTTCTCCCACTACATCCCACATGTGGGAGAATTCTGGTAACTGGGGATTTCAGACACAAATTATTCCTACTAGTGTCTCCAAATCAGTGGCACAAACCAGCTCTCACCATGCAGGGTCCCCATGTAACCCAACAAATCAACATAAATAAAAACTCAAAAGTAGGAGCCTGCTACTTCTTTTTAACCCTCAGAAAACAACCAAGAAGAGAAGGAGGTTCACTGTTCTCTCTAACTGTATTTATTTTATTGCATTTTATTTTTACTTTTTATTAGAACAAGTCATCCATCTTTATTTTAGATAAAGTAGAATATTTAACTATACAAAAAGAAAATAAAAATCACTTGCAATCCTACTGCACAGAGATAATCAGTCAAACACTTGGGTCTCTTCCTTCA
>NW_007755560.1:5298-7460 GCF_000696425.1 Galeopterus variegatus | reverse complement strand
GCAGGCCTTCTTGGAAGAGTTGCCTTCAGTGGCTGTCTACCCTTTGCTCAGGCATCATTCATCTCCAACCAGCCAGTCGCCCCTCACCCCGCGGTTGCTCCTGAGAGCCATCTAGGACCTATGTGCAGCCACATCCCACAGTGCCCCCTCCAGTGGGCTCTCAGCACCCCTGGGACTTCCATGGCTGCTATGGCCCTGCGCTCTCCTGGATCTGCTGCTTTCTCTGCCCGCCCTTCCTCAGTCTCCCTTGCTGGCTGGCTCCTCCCTGGCAGAGAGTGCCCAGGGCCTTTTCTGCATATCCCCCAGGGTGGCTCTGAGATACCATCTAGATTCAGCAGCACCCACCGCTCCTGCCTTGACCTCTACTTGTCACTCAGGAGCCATACACCCAGCCGGCCACTCAACATCTCCCCGTGGGCTGGGACAGGCTTCCAGCCTCATCTCAGCAAAAGAGAATGCACAGTCTCCCCGAAACCTGCTCTCTGCCATTTCTGTAGATGACATCGCCATTTACCTGGCTGCCCACGGCCTAAACCTAGAGGCTGTTTTCCTTCTCTCACTCTCCAAATTCAGTCCATCACCAAGTCTACTGCTTCTTCCTGCAGAACTTTCCTGAATTAGTTCACCTCCTCCACATCTCCTCTGTCCCCCTCCACTAAGCTACCGCCTGGTCTCCATGGACTGTGTGACAGCTGCCTGATGGACCTCTACTGTCACCCTTGCCCATCTGACTTGTTCTTCACATCAGACCAAGGATCTCCGAGGATGTGAATCAAGTCACGCCCACTGTCCTTCTTAAAAACCTCCTGTGACTTCCCACTGCACTTAAAATAAAATGCAAATACCTGCAAAGCCCCCTACCCACTGTGATGGAGCTGGCTCTCTTTCGTCCCATCCCTGTGTGACTAGTGGCATGACACTCCCTCTGAGGGAGGCCCATCCAGACTGTCTTCCTCCACACCTGTAGCCGTTCCAGCTCCCATGTGGCACAGGCGGGGATTCCTGGCTATCACCATAATCAAGTTATTTCAACCTACTCCATTTTGCCCTAAAATGGAATGGAGACTTTTCCTGCCCAGCTTAGCAGTGCCTTGCTCCTTCTGTCATTCAGTGACCTGCCCTGACTACTTGATGGAGCCACCAGTTAGCCTCTGCAGGACCCAGCTGTAACTCTCTGGTGTATTTCTGGTATCGTTTCAGGAGAGAAGGGATATTCCTCTCTTTTCACTGCTTTATCCTCAGCTCCTAGTTCAGCTCCAGGCAGGCAGAGGTGAAACAAAAGGAGGAATGAATGACTCTCCAGAGATGTCAGATATAATCGCTGAAACAGTACTGGGCTCTGTCTTCGAGGTTATTATAAAGGGTAAAACCTTGTTCCTGCCTGAGTGCCAAGCTCTCGTTTCCTCCAGGCAGTCGGTTCAGCTAAGCACCCGACGTTTGCTTCCAGTGGCCTCATTCACTACATGGCTCATCAGAACCAGGTCGATTACGCCACGCTCCAGCTTCACGGGGCCACCTCCACTTCATGTTTGACCTTGGTAGAGGNCATGCCCACTGTCCTTCTTAAAAACCTCCTGTGACTTCCCAGTGCACTTAAAATAAAATGCAAATACCTGCAAAGCCCCCTACCCACTGTGATGGAGCTGGCTCTCTTTCGTCCCATCCCTGTGTGCCTAGTGACATGGCACTCCCTCTGAGAGAGGCCCATCCAGATTGTCTTCCTCCACACCTGCAGCCATTCCAGCTCTCATGTGGCACAGGCAGGGATTCCTGGCTATCACCATAATCAAGTTATTTCAACCTACTCCATTTTGCCTTAAAATTGAATGGAGACTTTTCCTGCCCAGCTTAGCAGTGCCTTGCTCCTTTTATCATTCAGTGACCTGCCCTGACTACTCGATGGAGCCACCAGTTAGCCTCTGCAGGACCCAGCTGTAACTCTGTGGTGTATTTCTGGTATCGTTTCATGAGAGAAGGGATATTCCTCTCTTTTCACTGCTTTATCCTCAGCTCCTAGTTCAGCTCCAGGCAGGCAGAGGTGAAACAAAAGAAGGAATGAAAGATTCTCCAGAGATGTCAGATATAATCGCTGAAACAATACTGGGCTCTGTCTTCGAGGTTATTATAAAGGGTAAAACCTTGTTCCTGCCTGAGTGCCAAGC
>NW_007755560.1:2180-4660 GCF_000696425.1 Galeopterus variegatus | reverse complement strand
ACACAGGTCTCCCACCCTGCGCTGATCAGTGATGGCAAGTGGCACATGGTACGTTCTCAGGAGGCTGTGATCGCTTGGTCCGAGTTTTATTCCGTCTCTTGCTGGTGCTCACTGAACTTCCCTGAAGGGAAACTGGAACCTTTGCTCTCTGGCTTGCCTTTGTCTGATGTCTTCCCCAGACAGTGTAAGCTCTTTGGAGGGAGGGATCTTTTCTGATTCCTGAAATATCCGCAGGGCCCTGCTCAGTGCCTGAAACTTGATAAACACTCAGCAAACATTGGTGGAATGAGTGAAAGGAACCAAAAATGTTCTTGAGTTGATGAGAAGTAAATAAAGCTCAGAAGTTAATAAGGTGTGAAAGGACCAAACCTTATATCCTGGCCTCTGCCTTCTCATTAGCAGGACTCCAGAGCACTTTCTGGTCTACAGAGCGCTTTACCCACCCTGGTCCTGGTCTTCTTCCAGATTCAGTCTCTTCTCATCAGCAATTTCATTCCAGTTATTACTGCTGTAATGAACAGATGTTGTAAACCTACATCTATTAAAGTTTTCTCAGATTCCTTAAAAATGATGGATGCTTTCATCTTGCTGTAGGTGAAGACAGCATACGTTAAAAGAAAAGGCTTCATGACTGTTGAGGGCCACGAATCCCCCACGGTGACCACGGTGGGGGATGGGACCACACTGGACATGGAGGGGACGTTGTACCTAGGGGGTCTTCCCTCCAACTACAGGGCCAGGAACATTGGACATGTAAGCCGTGTTTCTGTGTGGAGCCCACTTTACCTGGTGACTGTGATTACTTTGTAGAGCCACATAGTTCTCCACATGTTTTTATTTAAATGACCTTGTTGAACCCAGGGCTCAGCTACAAGATGCAGACCTGTCAAAGCACATGCACAGATGGCGTGGGGGGCTTCCCCTTAGAGCCCGACCAGCCTCAGCACCCTTTCTGCAGCCACTCAGCCCCAGACAAGTCAGCAAAGTCCAGCCAGTTTGTATTTGTATGTTAGTAAACACAGCATTCTTGATTTCCACAATATTTCACTAAAATAATAAAAAACACTTTAAATGCATTATTAGCAAAGATACTGAAATGGTAGCTCTAAGTTAGATATTCATGTGAAGTATTGTCACAATTAAATTTTAAGAACCAAAAAGATAATATCTTAATGTGTTTTGTTGAGACAAATTTGATGAATTGTAGAAAAAATTTGTCCTAGCCCGTCTCGTTATAATCACCATCATCTCCTCCCGCATGTCATTTGGTTTAGATCACCCACAGCGTTCCTGCCTGCAGCGGGGAGGTGACAGTTACCAGCAAACAGCTGGACAAGGACATCCCGGTATCTGCCTTTGCAGTGAACAGGTGCTATGCAGTGGCCCAGGAAGGAACTTTCTTTGAAGGGAGTGGATGTGCAGCTCCGTATCATCAACAATCCCAAAAGAAAGCTTTGGGATTAGCCTATACTCTAAGACGATGTGACCTAAGAAGTATATGACAAGACAGGACCCAACTGGACAAGGCTGCAGCAAGACCACATTTAGTAAATGTTCTAGTTATTCCTAATTTCTTGACTCTCACTGTAAAGCCTCCTGACCTCTCGTGTTATCCAGCTGGGCCGATGAAATCATTCTCTCACCAGGAGTGTTGTGACTCCTGACGGAGGCCAAACCTGGGGTGCTGGCTTCACCTGTATTTGCCCCAAATTTATGTAAGGCCCACTCACTGTCCAAGTTAATACAGGCCTTTGAATTAAAAATCAGTAACATGATGTGTGTAAACCAGCCAGTGCCAGGCTCCTGCCCCCACCAGGCAGCCTTCTACGTTCTCAGCTGCCAAGCTCTGGGAACACCACTTTCTCCCATTTCTCCTTCAGCCCCAGGCAGGCCAACAACCACCTGCTATTGCTGATTTGGCTTCTCAGCTTTTGTAACCCTGAATAAAACATTATTAGATTAAGTCCCCACTTTTCAAAAAGCTAGTGTGGCCTCTGATACTCTCAGTAAATGATGATATGCCCAGTATGGAGGTACCAGGAAAAGCAAGCAGCATGGTGCTGGATGATTGCAAAGGGATTATAGGGAAAGACAGCTTCAGGGTGGACTTATCCACAGGGTAGGGTGGTGCCAGGTGCCTCATGGCTGGAGATGAAGGACGGGCCTGCCCCTGTTCTAGTCTGGCTTACCCCAGCTGGCTGCACGTGTCTTCTTTAAAGGCACTATTAAGGCTCAAGTGGGTGAGTGACTTTTTGGTGAGGATGGAGCTCGGTCCACAGGAAAGGCGAGAGCCAGGTCCCCTGAACCTCAGTGGGAGCCCGAATGTACAGCCAGCCAGCCCAGCCCATGCCTCTCTGAGCCTGAAGCAGCCAGGGCTGGGCAGGGCTCACTCCTTCCTCGGGGCTACAAAGTCTGATCAGACGTAAACATCACACTGGAGTTTCGTGCTTCCTCAGAGAACAGCGTCCTCCTGGGGATCA
>NW_007755560.1:0-301 GCF_000696425.1 Galeopterus variegatus | reverse complement strand
TACTTACTCCCCCTGGATTCTTGACCCCTAGGGTGTCCTATAGAGGGGGTGGGGAGGGTCTGAGGAAGTCCCATCCGACCTCTTGTCCTGCACGTCTCCTCCTGTTACTTCACATGTGCACGCCTCCTCCTGTTACTCCACATCCAAACACACCTGCCTCTGCCTCGCGTTGCCGCCTCTCTGCACTGCAGCCAACAGCCAACTTCTTCCGCATTTGCATTTTAAAAGAATTTTGAAACACTTTCTATGTACACATTTTTTATATAATGTCTATGAAATATTATTAGAAATGTGTAATCGC
>NW_007755559.1:7050-7460 GCF_000696425.1 Galeopterus variegatus | reverse complement strand
CCCGCCGCAGGTTTGGATCCTATATAGGGATGACTGGTGCGCTTGCAGCGCTCACTGGCTGAGCGTGGTGTGGCTGGTCTCAAAAAGGACAAAAAAAAAAAAAATGGATATTAGATGAAGAGATTATCCTGGATTACTGGGTGGTGCTAAATGCCATCATAAGGGTCCTTATAAGAGAGGCGGAGGCAAATTTCTCACACACAGAAGAGGAGGATGCAATGTGACCACAGGAGCAGAGATTGGAACGATGTGGCCACCAGCCAAGGAATGCTGAAAGCTCCCAGAAACTGGAAGAGGAAATAAACAGATTCTCTCCTAGATCCCTCGGAGGGAATGCAGCCTTGCCAGCACCTTGATTTAAGCCCAGTGATACTGATTTTGGACTTCTAGCCTCCAAAACTGTGAGGGAA
>NW_007755559.1:0-1445 GCF_000696425.1 Galeopterus variegatus | reverse complement strand
AAAAAAAAAAACTGACAAAGAAATATACTTTCAGAAAGACAAAAGTTGAGTGAATTACTCACAAATGGACCTGAACTATGATAAAAGCTAAGGAAAGATTTTGAGACTGAAAGAAAATGATGCTAGGGCCAGCCCCGTGGCTCACTCGGGAGAGTGCGGCGCTGGGAGCGCAGAGGCGCTCCCGCCGTGGGTTCGGATCCTATATAGGGATGGCCAGTGTGCTCACTGGCTGAGCGTGGTGCGGGCCACACCACGCCAAGGGTTACAATCCCCTTACCGGTCACAAAAAGGGAAAAAAAAAAAAAAAAAAAGAAAGAAAATGATGCTAAATGGAAGCCTAAAACTACAGGAATAAATAAGAAGTATTAGGAAATGATAAATATTGGAATAAATATAAAATAACTTTTTTCCATTTTTGTCATATCTTTAAAGATCATTGATTTTAAAAATAGAAACACTAGCATTATATCATAGGGTTTATAACAAGGTAGAAGTAAAACATTGAGGTATGTGATAACAACATCATTCCAAAGAGCAAAAGGGTTTAATAAAATTACACAGTTGTAAGGTTCTTACACAGGAATGAAGGAACTATCTTACATAATTTATAAAAGAACATGATATTATTTGAAAATAGGCCATGATAAATTAAAAATATATACTGTAATTTCTAGAGGAACCATTAAAATGATTTTTTAGAAAAGAAAGAGTATAGCTAAAAAGACAAGAAAGGAGATTAAATGGAATTATAAAAACATATGAATCATGCCAAAGAAGGTAGAAAAAGAGAAACAAAAGAACTAAGGACAGAGGGGATAAGTGAGAAATAAATAGTGAGATGGAAGACTTAAACATGAACGTGCCAATAGTTATATTAAATGTAAATATAACAAACAAACCTATATAAAGGCACAGAAACTAAGACTGGATTAAAAAAAAAAGCAAAACCCAACTGTAAGCTATTTATAAGAGAAATGGTTTAATATTAAGATGGGCTAAAATAAATGGACAATAGAACACCAATCATGAAAATATTAGAATGCCTATATTAATATCAGATGAATTCTGCATCAAAAATGTTATAGCCAAAATAGATGGGCTGGCCCATGGCTCACTCGGGAGAGTGTGGTGCTCATAACACCAAGGCCATGGGTTCGGATCCCATATAGGGATGTCCGGTTAGCTCACTGGGTGAGTGTGGTGCTGACAACACCAAGTCAAGGGTTAAGATCCCCTTACCGGTCATCTTTTTAAAAAAATAAAATAAAATAAAATAATAAAAAAAAATAAAAATAGAAATATTTCATAGGTAGCAGAAATAAGGAGAAATATTTTTTAATAATCAAAAGGTCAATTTATCATGAAGACATATAACCTTAAAATATGAACTTAACAGGGGCCAGCCCGGTGGCGCACTGCTATAGTGCGCCGCTTGGGAAGTGCGG
>NW_007755558.1:0-7460 GCF_000696425.1 Galeopterus variegatus | reverse complement strand
CATTATCACAGGATACTTAAGGACAGTGGAATGTTTTCTCATAGAAGGGACCTGAGAATTTGCCTGCAGGTAAGGAAAGCACAGGACTGTATTGGGGGATTCCATTAGCTCAGTCGAGGTCTACTCTTCTCTTAGGCAGTGGAGGTATTGGGTACAGGGATCCTGAATGGTTAGTTCCTTTAATAAAGCCTAAAGGTCACTAATTCTAAAGCCTTTTCAGTTGCTTTTCATATCCATTATTACATTTGAGATCTGAGCAAGCAGCCTGGGTTATACAAAATTCTGACGCTGTCCATTTAGGATTAGTATCAGGACTATAATTCTACTCTTCAAAGGGCAGATTCCCACAGTGAGCACTGCTTATTTTAAATTAGTCATGCTTATGTGTCCTGTTCACTCCCCACCATCAGCACGTCTTCCGTTATCCCTCCTCATACTAAGAAGTCAGGTTTTTATAGATTTGATGGATACACTGGTTGGTGATTTGGGCCCAATAAAACACTGAGCCAAGGTCATATTAAGGCTAAGAATTGTCCCAGAAAAAGAAATTTGGGGGAACTGCTGAAAGAATTGTGGAAAACTAGCACTTAACG
This sequence comes from Galeopterus variegatus, assembly GCF_000696425.1. Taxonomy (NCBI): domain Eukaryota; kingdom Metazoa; phylum Chordata; class Mammalia; order Dermoptera; family Cynocephalidae; genus Galeopterus; species Galeopterus variegatus. The sequence continues at coordinate 6,867 of NW_007755558.1, read as the reverse complement.
CCATTAGCAAAAATAATATCAACCATAGTCCAAGTGGATCCCATTCCTTATTTTTGTAAAAGACTGTTCATATCTGTTATTATACTAGAGAAAGTAATGTTAACCACAGACCAAGTGTATCTTGTTCTGTATTTTTCTAGAAGACAGTTCATATCCGTTATCATATTAGAGAAAATAATGTTAACCATAGACCAAATGGATCCCATTCTTTGCATTTCTAAAATGCAGTTGTTCCTGTCTGTTTTTGCACTGGATTCATGTAATTGCCCTCTCCACAAGGTAGAGGTGGAGCAGCTGTGTAACCTGCTTCTTCTGTAACTTACTAGGGTGTGAAATCCTTAAGAGTAGAGTCTGCCTTGTCTACTGTATTGTCCTAATAACACCCAGCCCAACCTGACTCCAACAGAAAAGAAAACCATGGCACAGAGAAGTTTGCTGTACTGCTCAAGGTGACAGAGACAGGCAAGGATAATGGTCACATGTGACTTCCCCAGGACATCAGTGCTCATGTGTTCCATAGAATAGCTAATGCCAGGAGAAACCCTTGTCTGAATCTCTCATGCCTGCAGTCGAGGAGGGACATAAGATCTTCCTCCACTTAAAGAAGAGAAAGCCAGATGAGAGAAGCTGCTTCTGTCTGGACCAAAATCTCCCTTTCATAGGGCAGTTCCGTGTAATGTGAGCCTGACAGCCCCCCGCCTTCACTCATGCTGAGACGGGGCAGCTTCTAGACTCAGTGTCTCGGATCACTGTGTTCCCAAACAAGTTGAAGGAAAAGCATCTTGATCCAGGTGCTGGCAGTGGGGCCAGGGGCACCGAGCCACCTCCTGGATGGCATGGGCCACGCAGAGCCCTGCTGGCAGCACACTACACGGTCCTGCCCTGGGCCAGGGTTCTGCCTTTCCCCTCCAGCCATTTGCTTTATGATTTTGTCAATGGCAGAGGAAGGCAGAGCACAGTAACAGCCCAAACTTGGAAGGAGGCCTGAAGCGTGAGTCAGTTTAGAATTAGAGCTCATGCCTCAGTAATGAATTGGTGACCCCAGTGAGACTTCTGTGTAAATGTATGTGCCAATTTCTTGTAACTTACTAATGTCTGCGGGGGCCAAATTAAACTTGCTGCTTCAATGAATGAGATGGCCCAAAGACAATTCATCCCATTTCTTAAAAAAAATCACTGAATGGATGTATTCAAGAAAAGTTTTATCTCCTTCATTGGCAAAGCTGTAAAGACCACAAAGGACAAAGCTGAGGTTAGACAGAATCTACACGAAAAGTGTCTGGGAGAAATCCAGTCACTACGGATCAGTGAAGTGATGACATCATCCAGCACACAGTTGCAGGCTGTGGGCCCGGTCAGGCATTGTGCAAGGCCTGGGGATGTCAGTGCTGAGCACACTGGCAAGAATGAGGAGGTAAACACAGAAACGAGGGCAGCGTAAACGTGGGATGGATGTGCAGGCCTCTGGGGAGTGCCATGGGGTTGCGGTTCGGCAGTTCTTGGGAGTGAAAAAGGAGGTGTGTGAATAAAAACCCCTCAGAGCTGCGTTTAGTTCTGCCGTGGCACTGTTTAAGGTTAGTGACCTGGAAAGGGTAAATGGGGGAAGGTCTCCAAGTGCTAACTTCCCAGTGGCATGTGAAATGAAGTTATCTGCTCCCTTCACTGAGGGCTCATCATTTGCCCTAAGAAGCGTGGATGCAGACCCAGACTCAGTTTCCCCCAGGAAGTGCAGATTGTTTGTTGTCTCCACCTCCCAGTGGTGGGGGCAGGAAGCAGGGGTCCTAGAGGAGGCAGACTGAGGAGAATGGGTGCCAGGAGCTATGGGAGACACAGAGAAGAAGCAAGCACAGTTCCTGCTCTCTGGCAATACCCGAGTCACAATGAAATACCACCAACTAACCTCAGTATACAGAGCTTCAGGGAGGTGGGGTGGAAGGAGCAAGAAGGCCTTTCATGAGGGAGACAGGCTGTGACCTGGGCTTGAGGGATAGGACAGTTTCCCAGTATAAAGGGGGTGGGGGACACTAAGCCATGAGCCAACACTGAAGTATAAAAGCACAAAGCATATTCCAGAAGTGCGGGGTAGAACCTATGTCTGGAGAGATTTCTGCAACAGACTGGTAGGTTGGAGCCATATTGTAGTGGGCCTTGAATGACAGGGTACAGTGTAAAGGAGTCAATGAAGAGTACTGAGTTAGAGAGTGGAAATACCAGTGTTTTAGAAAGATTAAGACTAAAGGCTGTGCTGAAAGACCTAATTACACTTCAACTTGGACCCCAGCTTCCCAGAGAACAATATAAGACATTCTTGGTGATTGACGGACATCTCTAGGGCCAAAGATTCTGACAGATGGATCTCAAAGGAGGGGATATGTTCCATGTGGCCACCATATCTAAAAAGAAAAAACAGAAAACCAAGGGAGACATAAAGAGCCATCTGTTGGCTTCTGGAAGACAATGGAACTCCCAGGGTATCATGAAGGACTGCCCTCTCTACTGAGATTTGGCCAACCTGATTCAACTCTGGTTAAAAATGAATATAAAAAGTACCCATCAATCTTTTTTTAAAGGATGAGTCAATTAATTAATTCACTAGTTTTCAAGAGTTTTCTTAGGAAGTTTTCTGTGCCCAGCACTGTGAAAACCTACTGTCTCTGATCTGTTTCCCCAAGACTTGATAGCTTCTATTTTCTCTCCCACTTGCTTCACACAAGCCCCTGGAATCAGAGTGCCATAGGGATGTGGAGCTGAGTTTTCAAAGGCAGGAAGTCATAGCAGGCTCATGGTTGAGACATTGGAACAAGGGAACTTGACCGGTTAGGATTGGACTTCACTTGTGCATATTATGGACTCACAATGGCTTTTAGGTTTTTGCTTTGGGTCAAGTTAAGTCAAGCTATTTTCCAGGACAGGATGGCTGTATGTTTCCAAAATTTTTCCTTTACTTTTAGAGGAATTATAGCACTACTGTGAGGTGGAATCAAGTTCTGCATTGGAGCTGGGAATCCGAGCTCCCTTTGGAATGTGCAACACACTTTGTAAGAATCAGGAGTCGGGTGGACGATGCCAAGTTCCCTGAGTTGAGTTTCTGGAGCAACTGGAGTTCATGGGAAGAAGTCAGTGGTAAGAAATGAGGTGGTTACAAGAGTGAAAAGGTTTAATATTTAAGTTTCATGGGGATCAATTGTCGAATAGTGGAAATCTCCTTTGAGGAACCCTGGGTAGACACTGACATCATTTTCATTTGGCTCCTACTGAAACTAAAAACCACGGGTGTGAAACTTGCCACTGGAAGATAAATGCCTGAGGTTTTGCTTCTGAACTTATTCATTGAGACAATTGTGCAAATACAATTTTGTATTCACTTTCCAAACGTGTAAAGCAGCTGTATTTTAGAATGCTAAGTGGACAAAGCAGGATATAAATTGTACATGTGTTTTTATTAGAGCAACTCAGAATGTGTATGGATCTAGAGTGGAGGTTGGGAAATTTTTTCTGTAAAGGGCCAGATAGGAAATATTTTAGCCTTTTCAGACCATGCAGTGTCTTTGTGACTCTTGAACCCTGCCCTTGTAGGGTGAAAGCAGCCATATAAATGAGAGTGGCTGTGTTCATAAGACTTTATTTACAAACACTGATGGCGGACCATCCCTAATCTGTAGAGAAGGGGAGAAATAGGAAAAAATAAAAGCAGCACTTCATTTGAGTGATGAAATTATGGATAAACATGTTTTAAATATCCCTTAATTTTGATAACTTAATATTGTTGTAATTAAAATTTAAAGTTTAGAGTGAGTTTGATCATGATTTCTTATGCTCCAGTTAAACTATAGTCCAGTTCTAAAGCAATGGCATTTGTCCATCACACTGTATACCTGCCAGATTATCTGAAATTCTGTCAATAGAATCATTTATTTGTTAAATATTTATGCAAATTTGTTAGTTCAAGCTGATAACCCATTAACTCATGAATAGCCTAGTGATTAGATTAATAGTAATAATAGAATTAAATCTACATTCTAGACACTGATTTAAGTCCTATGTATATTAATTTAGTCCTCACATTAGCCCTGTGAAATAATATGAATATTCTTATCCCCACTTCAAAGATGAGGAAACTGAGGCACCGAGAGGTTAGAAAACCCATGCAAGGTCATCAAACCACTAAGTGGTGGAGCTGGGATTCCAACCTGGACAATCTGGCTCTCGAGGCCATGCTCTTAACCATTACATCCTACTGCTGAAAGAGGGACACACAGACGGAAAAAAATAGAGATTATAAAGACAGTAAGAGAGAAGAAAGACCAAGGTTGTAAACAACTTTGATAAAATGGACTCAATTTCTCAAAACTATAACCTCAAAACTAACTCAAGAGTAAATAGGAACTTGGTTATTCCTAACCCATAAAACATCGATTTTCAACTGTGGTTGCACAGTAGAATCATCTGGGGTCCTTAAAAAGCCTCATGCCCAGGCCACACCGTAGGCATGCAGTCGGTGATGGCAATTGTAGTGACCTGTGTGCCAGACTGCATTGGCTAAGGAGTGAGTAGGTGGTCAATTCTGAACAGCAAGTCCAGGCAGCTCCTCCAGGGAGGCCAACTGGAGGAGAGGCAGAGAGGGCAGCAGGGGGAGGCCTGGGGAAGACAGGGGGCTTCCTTAGATGGGGAGAGCCCTGAGGATCTCGGCCTGGCACTGGGCCCTGCAGCAGGAGAGACTGAAGCAAAAGGAGATGATACTTGAGTGATGGGCATTTCCTAGAAGGTGGGGAGAGCAGTGATGTACAAGTACAACATTGAGATTATGAGGCACATGTGGCTTTGGAGCCAGGTTGGCCTGGCCAGTCTGAATGTGGTTTACCCACTTACTAGGTGAGTGAACTTAGGCTTGGTTCTACCTGTCCCGTTGTTTAAGATAAGAAGGATGACATGAGATAATGTACATAAGCACTTAACTCGGAGCCTCCCACTTGGCTGGGACTCAATAGAGAGCAGCTAGTACTGTTATAATAACCTAACAGTAGCCGTCATACAGTGACCAGCAGTGATAATAGTAATGGGGCTATCTTTGGCAGTAATGGCAGCAGCAGTCATGTTAGTGTAACAGCAGGAACAACGGTGGAAAGCATTGTTTTGCATGCACCAGTGTGTTTAGTTTGGTGTACAAATTTAGGTTACAATTTTCTCCAGGAGGTAGAAAAAGCTAAAATTATCTGCTGGGAGTGAAGTGGGAAGGGGCTGGCTTGATTTCTGAGTGAGATTCTAACTGAGTTGGGTTTTGTTTTTTTTTTTTTGTCTGCAGTACAAAATTCTCTTGGGCAGGATACATTGCTTGTTTTCCCTAAAGATAAGCTAGTGGAAGAAGGCTCCAATGTCACCATCTGTGCCATTTCTCGGAGCAATCAAAATAACATATCCTGTTATTTGGAAGGTGAACAGATACACGGAGGACAACTTAATCCATACGTATCCACATTCCACTTAAAAAATGTCCCTTTCATTAGGGAAAGAGGAACAAATATCTTTTGTAAAGGGAACCAAGATAATATAAAAGGCATCGTGCTCTTTGTCTCAAGTAAGTAAGCAAATTCTTTTTTTGGCCCTCTTTTCTCATTTTCTGTAGAATAGATCGAATCTCCTTTACCAGAAGACAAGTAAACATTTCCTTGCGTGGTCTTGGTTTTCTCTTATTTCTCAGTCTTCTAGGAGAAATTCTGGAAATGATATCCTGAAGCAATACTTCCAGGATTTCCTGTTGTTTTCTTGTGCTTACTGGCAATTTTATTCCTAGAAATCAACAGTATTAATGGAAAGAAAGATCAGGTCATGACCTGGACCACTGGGAAAATTGCCTGCTTTGCCTCAGCTGTGCTGGGATTACCCAGGATCACGGAGGGAGAAGTGGGGCTGCAGACTGGATGACCACAGAAGGGCAGTGAGGGATGTGGCCTGGAAGACCTGGGTTCAAGTCTTCTTCCCCTGGCTGGGAGTGTCATCTTGGCCAAGTTTCTTAGCCATTCTGAGCCAGTTTCCTCCTCTGTTTTGTCATGCAATTTCCCTTCCCCTGGCTAGTAGGGCAGTATCTGTGACCTCTCTCTCCCTATTTCTCCTGCCAAAGGAGGTTTCTAATCTCCCGGAGGCTTGGTTCATCTCTGCCCCTTAGTGTGGCCATTAAGAGCAGTGGTGACTTTGGAGACTCGGAGATGCTTCCCCATTCCACCACTGGCACAACAGGAGAATCACAAGGGATGGGAGGAAAACGGACTGAGGTGATGAGGTGTCCGGCAGGTGACTTTTGGGGGCTACTGATGTGTAGACCACCTCAGTGATCCCTTCACAGTTCAGAGTAGCTCTGTGGCTTCAGACCCCAAACAGAGCTTTCCACTGGACTTAACCATTCAGTGAAGGGATTTAACTAGATTCCTTCTTCTGTTTTTTTCTTTGTATGGACAGAAATACTTGAGGAGCCCAAGGACTTTTCTTGTGAAACCCAGGACGCCAAAACTTTGAGCTGTACGTGGGATCCTGGGAGTGACACTGGCTTGGCTTGGTCTAAACAACCTTCCCAAAGCTACACTTTATTTGAATTGTAAGTTAGCTCTGGTTACATTATTGACAGATTCTCTTTGTTTAAGGTGCTTGTGAAACATAACAAAAGCTACACTTAGCTGTTGTAGAAAATTTGAACAAATATTTCGAAACCACCTCAGGGTCAGGAGGAAATGTTTAAGTGGTCACAAGTGTTTAATATTTTCTACCTGAGTTTTCTCTTTTTTTAAAAAAAGGAATATGTAGCATAAAAATGGTAAGGAAGACAGTAAATAGTGTATCTTGATGTGACAAAAGTCCCTTCTGATGATCTGGCTC
>NW_007755557.1:0-7461 GCF_000696425.1 Galeopterus variegatus | reverse complement strand
CTCACCTCTTCCCCCTCACCTCATCTGTCTATCCCCATCTTCTTCTCAGCTCCCCTCCTTCTCCCCTCACCTCCTTTTTCCCTCAACTTCTGCCACTCACCTCCCTCCCATCATCTCATTCCCCTCACCTCCTTTGCTCCTCACCACCTCCCCTCACAACCGTCCCTTAACCTCCCTCCCCTCACCTCCTTCTCCCCACACCTCCTTCTCCCCTCACCTCCTTCTACTCTCACAGCCTTCTCTGCTCAAATCCCTCCCCTCATGGCCTCTTACCCTCACCTCCCTTTCCTCACCTCCTTCTACCCACACCTTGATCTCCACTCACCTACCTTTCACCTCACCTTCTTTGCCCCTGACGTCCTTCTCCACTCACCTCCCTCCCCTCACCTCCCTCCCTTCACCTTCATCCACTAACCTCCACTCCCTCACCACACCTCCCTACCCTCACCTCCCTCCTCTCACCTCTTTTCATTACCATCACTCTCCTAATCTCATCTTGTTCTCCCCTCACCTCCTTCTCCACTCACGTCATTTTCCTCTCACCTCCTTCCCTCACCTTCTCCACTCACCCTCCTCAAATCACCTCCTTCTCCTCTCAACACTTTCTCCCCTCACTGCCCTCACTCCCTTCCTTCTCCCCTCACTGCCTGCCCCTCACCAAGTCCTCCCCTCACCTCCCTGCCCTCAGCTCCTTCTCACCTCTCCTCATTTTCCCCTCAGATCAATCTCCCCTCACCTCCTTCACCCCTCAAGTCCTTCATCCGTCACCTCCCTCCACTCACCTCCCTCCAGCCAAATCCTACTCCACTCAACTCTCTTCCCTCATCTCCCTCCCCTCACCTTCTTCTCCTCTCACCTCCATTTCCCCTCAAGTATCTCCCCACACCTTTCTAACCTCACCTCATTCTCCCCTCACCTCCTTCGTCCCTCACCTAATTGTCCCTTCCCATCCCACCCCTCAAATCCATAATGACACCTACTACTCCCATAACCTCTTTTTCACGTCATCTCCTTTTACCCTCACGTCCCTCCACTCACATCCCTAGGCTCACCTCCTCATCCGCTGTATTCCCTTCCCTCACCTCCTACAACCCTCACCTCACTCTCCTTCCCTCACCTCCCTTCCCTCCCATTTCCCCCATCACCTCCTTCTCCCCTCACCTGCATCCACACACCTCCACTCCCTCCTCTAACCTCCCTCCCCTCACCTCATTCCCCTCACTTCACCTACCTCACCTCAACTTCTTCTCCCTTCAACTCCATCCCCTCACCTCAATAACCATAGCTTTTTTCCCCTCACCTTCTTCTCTCCACACCTCCTTCTCCCCTCATCTCCCTCCTCTCTCCTACTTCTCTCTCAAATCCTGGTCCCTTCTCGTCCCACCCCTCAACTCCATCCCCTCAACTCATTCACCCATCACCGCCTTATCCCCTCACCTACCTCCACTCACCTCCCTCCAGTCAATTCCTTCTTTCCTCACCTCCCTCTCCCCATCTCCCTCCCATCACCGCCTTCTCCTCTCACCTCCTTAGCCCCTCACCTCCTTTCCCCCTCAAGTCTCTCCCCACACCTTCCTCACCTGACCTCATTCTCTCCTCATCTCCCTCTCCTTACCTCTTTCCCCTTACATCACCTCCATCACCTCATCTTCTTTTCCCCTCACTTCCTTCTCCCCTCACCTCCCATTTCCCTCACCTCCTGCCACTCACCTCCCTCCCATCATCTCCTTCCTCTCACCTCCTTTGTGCATCACCTCCTTCCCTCACCTCCCTCCTTTCACCTCCTTCACCTCACCTCCTTCTCCCCTCACCTCCTTCTACTCTCACCTCCATCTCTCCGCACTTCCCTCCACTTGCTGCCTCCTCCCATCATCTCCCTCCCCTCACCTCCATTTCCTCACCTCTATCTCACCTCACCTCACTCTCCTCACTTCCCTCACCTCACCTCCTTCTCCCCTCACCTCCCTCCTTTTCCTTCACCTCCCTTCCCTCGTCTCCCTTCCCTCCCCTCCCTTCCTTCTCCCCTAACGTCCATCTCCTAACCTCCACTCCACCCCCTAACCTCCCTCCCCTCACCTATTTCCCCTCACCTCACCTCCCTCCCCTCATCCTCTTCTGCCCTGAAATCCATCCCCTAACCTCTACTCCCTCCCTTCACCTACATCCCCTCACCTCTTTCCCCCCACATCACCTCCCTAACCTCATCTTCTTCTCCCCTCACCTCCTGCTCCCCTCACTTCTTTTCCCCTCAGCTCCTTCCCTCACCTCCTCCTCTGTCCCCTCCCTCCTGTCACCTCCTCCTCTCTTCACCTCCCTCCTTCTACTCCTTCTCCCCTCACTTCCATCCCGTCACATCCTCCTCTGCTCACCTCCCTCCCCTCACCTTTATCCCCTCACCTCCATTCCGTACCCTCACCTCCCTCCCCTCACCTTTCTCCCTTCACCTCTTTCCCCTCACCTCACCTACCTAATCTCATCTTCATCTACCCTTCTCCCCTCACCTCCTTCGACCCTCCAGTTCTTCACCCCTCCCTTCCCTCAATTCGCCTCCCTCCTGTCAATTCCTACTCCCCTCACCTCACTCCCCTCATCTCCCAACCCTCACCTCCTTCTCATCTCACCTCCTGGTCCTCTCTTGTCCCACAATTCAACACCGTCCCCACACCTCCTTCTCCCTTCACCTACTTCTCCCCTCTAGTCCTTCACCCATAACCTCCTTCCACTCACCTACCACTAGTCAATTCCAACTCCCCTCACCTCCCTCTCCTCACCTACATCCACTGACCTGCACGCCCTCACCTCACCACCCTCCCCTCACCTACCTCCCCTCACCTCTTTCCCCTCTCTTCAGTTACCTAACCTCATCTTCTTCTCACCTCACCTCCTCCCCTCATCTCCTTTTTGCATCACCGCCTTCCCTCCCCTCCTTCTCTGCTCACCTTCCTCACCTCACTTCCCTCTCATCAAATCCTTCCCCCTCACCACCCGCGACTCACCTCCCTCCCATCATCTCATTCCCCTCACCTTTATCGTTTCTCACCTCCTCCCCTCACCTCACTACTTTCACATACCTTGCCTTACCTCCTTCTTCCCTCACCTCCTACTACTCTCAAATCCTTCTCTCCACACTTCCCTCGCCTCACTGCCTCCTCCAGTCACCTTCCTCCCCTCACCTCCATTCTCTCACTTCCTTCTCACCTCACCTCACTTTCCTAACCTCCCTCACCTCACATCCATCTGCCCTCACCTCCCTCCCTTTCTCTCCCTCCCCTCAACTCATTTTCCCCTAACTTCCGTCCACTCACCTCTATCCCCTCACCTCCACTCCCTACCCTCACCTCCCTCACCTCACCTCTTTCCTTTCACCTCAACTACGTAACCTCATCTAATTCTCCCCTTAATTCCTTCTCCCCTCAAATCCTTTTTCCCTCACCTCCTGCCCCTTACCTCCCTCCCATCATCTCCCTACCATTACCTCCTACACTCCTCACCTCCTCCCCTCACCTCCCTCCCTTCACCTCCCACCCCTCACCTCCTTATCCCCTCACCTCCTTCTATTCTCACCTCCTTCTCTCCCCTATTCCCTCCTCTCACCACCTACTCCCCACACCTCCTTAACATCACCTGATTCTACCTTCACCTCTGTCTTCTCTAACCTACTTCTCCCCTCACATCCATCGCCCCTGATGTCCTTCTCAGATCACCTCCCTCCCCTCATCTCCCTCCCCCAAACCTCCTCCCCTCCCTACTGTCTGCTCCCCTCACCTCCCTAACCTCATGTTCTTCTCCCATCACCTCCTTCTCCCTCACTTCCTTTTCCCATCACCTTCCCTCCATTCCTTCTCCACTCACCTCCCTCACCTCACTTCCCATCCATCAAACCCTCCTCCCCTCACCTCGCTCCCCTCACCTCTTTCTCCTTTCCTCACCTCCTTCATCTCACCTGATTCTTCTCTCACCTCCCTCCCCTTCGCTCACCTCCCTTCCCTAACCTCAACTCCTTTTCACCTCACCTCCATTTCCTCACCTCCACTCAATCTAACCTACGTACACTCACCTCTTTCCTCTCACCTCACCTACCTCACCTGATCTTCTTCACCCCTCTCCTCCATTCCCTCACCTCCCTCCCCTCACCTCTTTCCCCTCACCTCACCTCCCTTACCTCCTTTACTTCTCCCCTCACCTCCTTCTCCCCTCACCTCCTTTTCCCCTCAGCTCGATCCCTCACTTCCTTCTCCCCTCAGCTTCTTCACTCACCTCCTTCTCCCCTCACCTCCCTCCACTCAGCTCCTTGCCCTCACGTCCCTCCCCTCACCTCCTTCTCCCCTCACCTACTTCACCCCTCACCTCATTTTCACCTGATGTCCCTCCCGTCACCTTCCTGCCCTCACCTCCTTCTCTCCTCACCTCACATCCTTCTCCTCTCAACGTCTTCTCCCCTTACCTCTGTCCCTCACCTCCTTCTCCTCTCACTTCCCTCCCCTCACCTCCTCCTCCCCTCACTTTCTTCACAGCCCCTCTTTCTCCCTTCACCTCCCTCCCCTAGCCTAAATACCCCCTCACCTCTATCCACTCATCTCCACTCCTTCCCCTCACCACCCTCCCCGCACCTCTTACAACTCACCTCACCTCCCTCACTCCCCTCCTTTTCCTCTCACCTCCCTTTCCTCAAATACATACCCCCTCCTTCTCCCCTAACTTCCATCAATTCACCTCCACTCCCTCCCGTAACCACCTACCCCTCACTTATTTCCTCTCACCTCCCCTCCCTAACCTCATCTTCTTCTCCCCTCACCTCCATTATCTCACCTCCACTCCCCCCCAAACCAACCTCCCTTCACCTCTTTCTGCCCATCTCAGCCCCCTCACCTCCTTTTCCCTCGGCTCCTTCCCTCAACTACTTCTCCCCTCACCTTCCTCCCCTCCCCTCCCTCCTCTCACCTCCTTCTCCCCTCACCTCGCTCGCTCACATCCTTTTCCCCTCTCTTCCCTCTCCTCAACTCCTTCTCACCTCCCCTACCTCCCCTCACCTCCTTCTCCCTTCACCTCCCTCGATCAACTCCTCCCCTCACTTCCCTCCCCTCACCTACTTCTACAGTCACCTCCCACCACTCACCTCCTTCTCTCACCTCCCTTCCTTATGCTCCTTAACCACACACCTCAATCCTCTCACCTCCACTCCCTACCCTCACCTCCCTACCCTCACCTCTTTCCCCTCACCTCACCTACCTAACCTCATCTTCATCTACCCTCAAATCTTTCTCCCCTCAACTCCTTTTTCCCTCAACTCCTGCCACTCACCTCCTTCCCTTCACCTCCCTCGCCTCGCCTCACTCTCCCCTTACCTCCTTCTACTCTCACCTCCTTCTCTCCTCAATTCCCTCCCATCACTGTCTCCTCCCCTCACCTCCTTCTATGTGCACCTCCGTCTTCACTCACCTACTTCTCCACTCACCTCCTTCACCCCTGACGTCCTTCTCCACTCACCTCCCTTCCCTCATCTCCATCCACTGTCCTCCACACCCACCCCTCAAATCCCTACCCTCACCTCTTTCCCCTTACCTCACCTCCATCACCTCATCTTCTTCTCCCCTCATCTCATTCTCTGCTAATGTCCAATTACCCTTACCTCCTTCCCTCACCTCCCTCCAATCACTTCCCTCCCCTCACCTCGTTATACTCTCACCTCCTTCGCCTCACACATCATTGTCCCATCACGTCCCTCTCCTCACCATCCTTTCCTCACCTCCTTCTCTCCTCACCTCCCTCCCCTCACCTCTTTTTCCTCATCTCCTTCTCCCCTCACCCCATTCTCCCTTCACCTCTATCACTCATCTCCTTCTCAACTCAGTTTGCTCCCCTCACCACCTCCTCCCTCACATCCCTCCCTCCCCTCATATCCTTCTCTTCTCAAATCCTTTGCACCTCAAGTCCTTCACCCCTTATCTCCCTCAACTCACCTCCTTGCAGTCAATTCCTACTCCCCTCAGATCACTCCCCTCATTTCCCTCCCCTCACCTCCTTCTACACTCACCTACTTCTACTCTCACCTCCTTCTCTCCTCAATTACCTCCCATCTCCGCCTACTACCCTCACCATCCTCCCCTCACCTCCTACTATCCCCACCTACTTCTCCAATCACCTCATTCACACCTGACTTCCTTCTCCACTCACCTCCCTCCCCTCACTTATTTATCCTCACCTCACCTACCTAACCTCATCTTCTTCTCCCCACTTCCATCTCCCCTCACCTTTTCCCCCCACATCCCGCCCCTCACCTCCCTCCCCTCATCTCCTTGCCCTCACCTCCTTCCCTCACCTGCCTCCCCTTATATCCCTCCCCTCATCTCCTTCTCACCTCACCTTCCTCCCCTCACCTCCTTCTCCCCTCACATCCTTCTCCCGTCACTTCCATTTTCCCTCACATTCCACCCCTCACATCCATCCCATTATCTCTTTCCCCTCACCTCCTCTCTTCACCTCCTCACCTCACATCACTCCTCTCACCTACTTCACTTCACCTTTTTCCTCTCACCTCACCTACCTAACCTCAGCTTCTTCTCCCCTCACCTCCTTCTCCCATCACCTCCATTTCCCCTCACCTCCTTCCCTCACCTCCTTCTCCATTCACCTCCCTCAACTCACCTCCTTCCCATCAACTCCTCCTGCCCTCACCTCTCTACGCTCACCTCCCTCCTCTCACCTCCTTCTCCCCTCACCTCCATCCAATTACCTCCACACTGTACCCACACCTCCCTCCCCTTACCTATTTCCCCTCACCTCAACTTTCTCACCCCATTTTCCTCTCCCCTCACCTCCATCCCTTCACCTTCACTCCCTCCCCTCACCTGCCTACACCCACCTCTTTCCCCTAAACTCACCTCCATCACCTCATCTTCTTCTCTGCTCAAGTCCTTCTCCCCCCACCTCCTTTTTCCCTCACCACCCGGCCCTCACCTCCCTCCCATCATCTCATTCCCTTAACCTTTAGCACTCCTCACCTCCTCCCCTCACCTCTCTCTTTCCACCTCCCTTGTCTTACCTCCTTCTCCCCTCACATCCTTCTACTCTCAAATCCTTCTCTCCTCACTTTCCTCGCCTCACTGAAACCTCCAATAACCTCCCTACCCTCACCTCACATTTCTAAACTCCTTCACCTCACATCCTTCTCCCCTCCCCTCCTTTCCCTTCACTCACCTCCCTCCCTCACCTCCTTCTCCCCTCACTTCCCTCCCCTCACCCCTTCCTCCCCTCACCTCCCTCCCCTCAACTCCTCCCTACACCTTCCTTGCTCTACTCCTTCTCCTCTCTTCCCACCCCTCACCTTCTACTCCCGTCCCCTCCCTCCCCTAACCTCCTTACCCACTCACATCTGTCCCTTCACTTCCACTCCATACCCTCACCTCTCTCCCCTCACCTCTTTCCCCTCACCTCACCTACCTACCCTCATCTTCTTCCCTC
>NW_007755556.1:5789-7462 GCF_000696425.1 Galeopterus variegatus | reverse complement strand
AAACTGAGGTCCAAGTAAGTGCTATGAAGAAAAATAAAGCAGTATTAGAAGAGAAATAGTGCCTGGAGTTGCCGTAGTAGAAAGGGTGATCAGATAAGGCCTTTGTGAGGAGGTGATACTGGAGCAGGGACCTGAAGGAAGTAGAGCAGGGAAGGAAGCCTGAGAGGAAGGACAAATATCTGAGACGAAGAGACTACCTGGCAATTCACGGTAGGTGGAAATGCCCCAGGCGGTTGTAAAACAAAATGGTGATGAGTCCAATATGGTCTCAGTGGAGCAGGTCAAGGGGAGACTGATTTGAAATAAATTGGGAGAAGTAGACAGGTCACTCACAGAAGAATGGCAAGAGGATTTGCAGTAGGGGAGCGGCATAATCCAACTTTCATTTTAGCTGATGTGTTAACAACAGTCTCTCTGGTGAGCAGAATGTAAGTGGAAGGCAGAAAGGCTGTGTTTTCCTGGGTTTGACCTTGTTGTTGAAAGCTGAGATTGCCATGCCTTGAGACTAGGAGGTGGTGTTTGGCTCACTCTTAAATCTATTCCCTGGCCCCCTCCCTGGTTATGGAGTTTTTTCCACGCCATCTCCTTGGACATTTTGCACCTCAGATGTAATTCATTTTTGCTTTTCTTGTCACTTTAGTATAACAATAGGTCCTTCCACAGACTTTACCGTAAATCACATCCTCCCTTTATCTCTGCCTCACCTTCAAGACTATTTTTATCATTGTCTAAGCCTTTGACTCTCCTGCCATCGTTGTCATTTAACTATGTCAGATGATGACACATGTGATATCACAGGTATAACCTATATCTAGGCTGTTAGACATAGAACTTACTGTCCTTGATTTAAAAGTTTAATTTGCTGAGAATATTGAATAGCAAAACACATCACTTCAAAATATCGCCAATATTTTTGACTAATTTTATATATTCTGCAGTGTTTCTCTTCCCCTGGCCTATTATATTTATTTCATCCAACAAATATTTTAAGCACATGAGGCACTGTGCTAGTTGCTGGACCTGCGTGTTAGGTGCTGGTGTCACTGTGGTCAGTGCATAGGCATTTTGAGGAAAAGATTTGTGATAATACATGAATGCTTCCTGAGTTTATGGTTAATTTTTTTTACTGAGTTATACATATACGTAGTGTCTGTGTATAGTGTGTGTATATACATATAGATTTGTGTATGTATATATGTACACACACATATGTGTATGTATGCCATGTTATAAAATAGTTACTACTTATTTAGCTATCTCTTCTCTTCCAAGAATTTCCCTGACGTATGGCTTAAGCCCCTCAGTAACCATGAAATCAATGTGTAGGTATTATTCCCATTTTTAAGATTAGTAAACTGTGGGACTAACTTGCCCATAATCAGGGAACAAAAAAGTCAAAGGACCAGAATTCAAGTCCAGGTCAGTGTGACTCTAAAGTCTACACTGATTCCTCTCCCAAAATAGTTAGCAAAATGCAGGATGTGTTTGATGGTGGCAAAGAAATTTACTTCGAAGAACAGCAAAACTTGGCTTGGGAGTCTTTACCATCAAAATCACATTTCTGGGGCCGGCCCGGTGGCACACTGCTACAGTGCGCCGCTTGGGAGCGCATCGGTGCTCCCGCCGAGGGTTCGGATCCCACATACAGACCGGCCGCTCACTGGCTGAGCAAG
>NW_007755556.1:0-1742 GCF_000696425.1 Galeopterus variegatus | reverse complement strand
ACCACAGAATTCCTTGATGACATGACAATTTAGTCAATCTCTGGCAATTGGATATAATTTAATCAGCATAGAAATTGAGAACACTTTACTTGTAGTCAGCATATTGCCTCTTTAGTTAGCATTCTCCAGAGCCCAAGTCTGGCTTCTGATCCTGTGGATCTCTCCTTTTCTAGAAGAATGTTTCTGTTCTTTCACTACTGGTAGTCTAAGACCACTTTTGCACACAGATCAGACAGTGGCTCACCCTGTTTGCTCTGTCAGCCCTTACCTTAATCTCTGCAGAGGCGGCATTACTTTCATTCTAACTTATCGGTGATTAAGTGATTAAATTTGTTCTCAAAGTCCTTTGTGAGTCAGGAACAGTAAAAGTGGAACAAATATGGAACATCTGTCATTTAAGTTACAGTCTGGGCACTTTCATAAACTCTGGTGGGAGCATACTTAGTGGCCTTTTTGGAGGGAAATATGTCGATAACTTTAAATTCACATACCCTTTGATTCCTCATTCTCTTTCCAGAATGTTATACTACAAATATAGTTTTAAAAGTGTCTACAGAAAAGAACTGGAAAAAAACTAAACATCAATCAAGACAGGAATGGGTGAATTAGTTGAGATATATTTGTACTGTGAACTGTTATGGAGCTATTAAAAATGAGCTAGATTTATATGTGTTGGTATGGAAAGACTGTTAAACAGAAAGAAAGGAAAATTCAGAACAGCATGTACCCATTTGGATAGCCAGTTAACTCAGCACCGTTTATTGAAAAGACATTCCTCTCCCAGGTGCTCCCTTTGTCATAAATCAAGCCCAAATATATATGTGGCTCTGTTTCTTAATCTACTATGCTGTTCCATTGGTCTATTCGTCTTTCTTTGTGCCACTAGTATATTGTCTTAAATACTTTAGCTTTACAATAAGCATATATATACAGTCTCAACTTTCCTCTGCTTCTTCAAGATTACCCTGTAATACTTGGCTTTTCGTATTTCTGTACCAATGTTAAAATCATTAAAACTTTTCACTGTTATGGTGTTTTTGTAACTGGATTGGACTTTTACTGCACCCAAGCAATTCAGCTAGCACTGTCTTCCTTGAATAAAATGAGTCGCTTTTTCAAACTATGCAAATCCTCCTCATTTTTCGGGGTTCATCTGAAGCCGCATTTTTTTCCTTCAATTCTCTACCTTGAAACTCCATTCTATATTGACAGAATTGTTCTTACAATTCAGGGTTGCACTTGGGAAAATTTTGTAGTAGTCTTTCGTTGTTTCATGTCTAATTGTAGCATACATGCACATTTAGTTTCCCAAAACTAAATTTCAACTCCACACACAAAACTTACTCATTTTAAAATGTAGGTTTCATTGAATCTATGTGTCAGTTGGGGGGGAACTGACACCTTAACACACCTGGCCTTTCATACTATGACCATGACATATTCTTCCATTTATTCAGTTATTTTATGATTTTTCTCAATACTGTCTTAGTTTTCTATATATCTTTAACAGCTTTTAAAGTCGCCATTTAAAGGATAAGAAAAGCCACATTATGCTTACATGTAACAATAAAAATGTATACACAATCCTGAAAAACAATAACAAAGTGACAAACAATCCAGTTTTTAAAATGGCGAACAGATATTTCCCAAAGTACATGAACAGGTGTTTCCCAAGAGGATATCCAAAGGGCCAGTAAATGTATAAAAAATTAGTCACTGGGGAACGAAAAAAAAAAAAAAAA
>NW_007755555.1:7224-7462 GCF_000696425.1 Galeopterus variegatus | reverse complement strand
AGGGAGAGACAGAGGGAGAATGGAAAGAAAGATCGAGAGAGAGAGAGAGAGAGAGAGAGAGAGGTTGAAGGAGAAGATTGAAAGAGAGGTAAATGAGAGAGGTAGAAAAACAGAGTACTGAGAGAGAGAGAGAGAGAGAGAGAGAGAGAAAGAGAGAGAGAGAAGTGACTTGTAAAATTCAATTCACCACTTTATAGTCATACCTGGCACCAATGACTATACCTGGCTCCTTTACTCT
>NW_007755555.1:0-1916 GCF_000696425.1 Galeopterus variegatus | reverse complement strand
GTGAAGGCCTCAGAAGCAGCCTCAAAAGCAAAGTTCACCTCTAACCATCTCTTGCCCTCCTATCTCTCAGCTTCATTCTCTCCTGAGGCCAGCCATAGAAACTAGAATCCCCCTTCCCCAAGGCGGGTCATAGATACACTCTAAACTTCCCCCCATGCCTCCTTGTCTTGGAGCTGGCCATAAAGAAGTTCTCTGACCTTTCTCATCCGATGGTAGGTCATAAGAACCCCATTCCAGAAAGAGTCCTGCCCCATACACTGGAAGAATGCTACACAGAGAGTCCAAGAAGAATCAAAACATACTGGCCTTGCTGGGTTTCCCCACTCAGTCTATCAGCGTTAGATCATAATTTCCTTGTCCAACCACACTTGTGCATGGCTGTGCCTGCTTCATATAACCTAAGCATAAATACAGACAATTTTCCCTATATCACTGGGTCTTCATTCTGAAGGCTCCCGTATCACATAAAACTATGATCAAATAAAATTTGTTATGCCTTTTTTTTCATATGAATCTGTATTTTTTTTTTCTTAGAGAACCTTTAGGGTGTTGAAGGGGATGTCCTCCCCTGGCTCCTACAGCTGTGTAACTTTATTCCTTCAGGGTCTAAGAGCAGTACATACATCTGGAAAAGTAAATGGATCTACTAAAATTGGTACTAATTACGTGTGCTAACTGCAGCACCGTTGACAGAAACAATTATAGTTTCCCTTAGATTTGTAGGAACCCTTCAGTTCAACGATGGAGTATTGAGACCTGAACTCTACTTTTGGCGCTCTTACTAATGAGAGAGGTGACCTCAAGCAAATTACTTAATCTTGCTGGCTTCTTCTTCTTTCAAGTGATGGGAATAGACTCTGTGATCTTTGAGAATGATAACTGTATGTTCCAAACGCAAAACTGAAAACAACTGACATGTGATATTTTTTTCTGGGCACAAGAAATGTATTTTGCCCACTAAAATATTGACATAGCTGAAGTTCCATAGAAGCGATAGGGAAGAATGCTTAAAATCAGGAAAGTCTCAGAAAATTAAGGACATATTCTCACTGCATTAATAAGGTCCCCCTCTAGTACTAAAATTCTAGTCTCTTAAGATTCAAGGTGATTCAGTGAAGCACTAGTACATTATTATGTTTTCTTCTCTTTTTGTTTTGAATCAGGTTTATTATAGTATAGTTTACGTACAGAAAAATTCATTTCTTTTAGAATTCAGTTCTATGTATCTGGATAAATGCCTACATAGTACAACCACCACCACAAGAAAGATATGAAACATTCCCACCACCCAAAAAGTTGCCTCAAACTCCTTTGTAGCCAATCCCTTCCTGTCATCCTCAGTCCCTGGAGACCACTGATCTGTTTTCTGTTTTTGTGATTTTGCCTTTTCCAAATGTCATATGAAAGGAATCGTACAGTATGTAGCATTTTCATTTAGCATAGTAAATTTGAGATTTGAGACAATGCATGTGTCAATACTTTACTTTCTTGTACTGGAGAGTAAGGATTGTGGTAGGCAGAATAATGACCCCCAAACCCCAAAGAAATTCACACCCTAGTTCCTGGAACCTGTGAATATTTTACTTTACATGTAAAAACAGCTCTGCAGATACGATTAAAATTACAAATCATGAGATGGAGAGATTATCTAATTGGTCCCAATCTAATCATATAAATCCTTAAAGGGATGAACCTCTCCTGGCTGTGGTAAAGAGAGAGATGAGGTGGAAGAGGGAGAGAGTTGAAGCGTGAGAAGGACTCAACACATTACTGCTAGATTTTAGAATGGAAAAAAGGGCCACAAGTCAAGGAATGTGGGTGGCCAACCCTGTTACTTTTGAAATCTATGCAGAAGCCATAATTTTCCCATTACACATAGTCTTATGTTATTTTGGAGTTCATTGTATCTCTTCACT
>NW_007755554.1:6612-7462 GCF_000696425.1 Galeopterus variegatus | reverse complement strand
TCTTAGCAAGACATTTTTTCAAACCATTTATGTAATCTCTCTATACATCCACTTCTCCAATTATTTGTTTATGGTGTGTATTTATTTAGCTCAGGTGCGAATCACTCATTCAATAGACTTTGCATAGCATGTCAATGTGAAATCTGAAATTTAACTGATTAGAAAACAAGACAAATCAATGGTTTCAGAATGAATAATAAGTGCTGGAGCTTTTAGGAGAGCATCTAGTGTGATCTCTTGGGTTTCGGATCTCTGACATAGGGTCAGGGCTAGAATTTACCACCCTTCTCCTTTTTCCCTGAGTTCTTCCACAAGAATACTGCTTCTACTTTGCATTTTAGATGTTCACAATTACAAAAGTAATCTATGTTTATTACAGAAACTGAAAAACCCAAAAAGGTAGAAAAAAAGGGTAAAGAACCAATTTTTCTAAAAGTGCTGCTGTGAACATTTTGATAGAATTCCTCTTTATCTGTTGTTTAAAAATCTAGACAAGAACATTTTATATAAACCGCCTTATATCATGCTTTTCACAACATTATAAAATAAGCATTTCCTCTTGTTACTGTAAACTTCACATTATTTTAATGGACACACTGCTTCATTCTATAGGCATAACATTATTCACTTAAGTAACCTCCTTTTGTTTAAATTTATCTTTTTTTCTTGATATTATAAACAATGCTGTCAAAAAATCTTTGTGTATGGAAGCTTTATATAGTTCGGATTTTTTTTTTGAACATACAATTCTTCAAAATGTAATTACTGAGGAATGTATGGATATTTTCCAGACTATTTACACATATTGTCAAATTACTTTCCAAGATAGTTTTGTCAACCTACATGTACT
>NW_007755554.1:0-1362 GCF_000696425.1 Galeopterus variegatus | reverse complement strand
ATTTTTAGATGTGAGCTCTCTGCCCAGCAGCTCTGCTTCACAAACTCTCTAAAGAAACACAGAAGAATAGCAACAAGCTAAAATGATACATGGGTGTGCATGCTCACTAACTCCACCCACACACAACTTGTTTACAAAGAATGTGCTGCACCATCCCCCAACCAAACCTGAGATGAGGGAGCCCAACCAAACTATTCTATTTTCCTCACAAATGCCCAGGAATGAGCTATTCTCCATTGCTAATGTAGTGATGAGAAGGCAAAGGTTCTAACAGTTTAAAGGACAGGGTTATCTGGCATTTTGATGATGTCAGTCTCTTCCTATGAAGAATGTTTTGGGAGGTTAAACTACTATCAAAAAGTTAGTATTTACCTAATGCAGCAGCCAACTGCCGACAAGTTTGACAAGGCTGCAAGCTCCCACTGGCGGAGGAAGAGGAGAGGGGAGGAAGAGGAGAGAACAAGTGTGGATGGGGCCAAGGGAATAAAACTGTGATTCCACATCCTTCCCTAAATTCTCAGGTTCCCAAAGGCTATGAAGGAGATTAGGCAAAGGAAGCATGCAGGAAGTGAGCTAAAATCGGTCAAATACAGGTCTTGATTCAGCTGGACTTGGGTACACATTGGAGCTCTGGCACTCCCTTTTTCTATGACCTTGGGAAAAATCACTTGACCTTGACTTCTCTTGATCTGCTGNTTAAGACCTGTTTTGTGGCAAAAAAAAAAAAAAAAAAAAAAGTACATGTTACATTTTGTAATGACGAATATGCCAACTATCCTGATTTGATCCTCACATACTGTACACAAATACTGATAGTCAACTCTGTACCCCCAAAATTTGTGTAATCAAGTATATTGCAGTAAAAAAATAAAAAAATAAAATAGTATATTTATTATTACTATTTTATAATAATGACAGAAGCTCATGGATTGGAATTTAGGAAATACAAAAAAAATTTTTTTTAATTAACCATAATTCTTTCACAGAGATAACTTTTAGCATGTTTTCCTACCCTACAATTATTTTATGCATATGTATCCTACATTTTTCATTTTTCATTCTGGAGAAAATTGAGGTCATCATGCAGTTTTCTACTCTGTGTTTTTCCATTTATTGTAGTTTAGTTATTTTCTCGCATCTTTAAATGTCATGTTGTATCTTTAAAAACAAGGTTACATAATATTAAATCAGGCAGATTAAGAAGTTATTTACACATTTTTGCTATTTTCATTTAAGCAATTTTGTACTTATAAACTGTTGTGCTATAACTTATGCATACATATTTAGAATTACCTCTGATTCTTTCTTTTTTTTTTTTTTTTTTGTCTTTTTCCGTGTCCAGCAACGGATCGCAACCCTCAG
>NW_007755553.1:7130-7462 GCF_000696425.1 Galeopterus variegatus | reverse complement strand
GTGTAACTTGTGACAATGGTCCTTTTTTTGCAACTTCTTTTCCTGCTATTTCCTTCCCTGCTTGTTGTTAAACTACCTCTTCTTTATTGATTGTGGTTGCACTTTTTGTATTGCTAATTGCTGCATCACTGATACACATTTTGATGTCTAACACCTTCTCATCCCTCAAGCACAAGCTCAAAAGTTCAGAACTTTCTCTGTACTCACTCACTCTCCTTACCTGATCACCAATGGAAAAAATAAAAAGTAAACATTTCTCAGTATGCATTCTGCACCTACTTGTGGTTACTGTTGGATTTTTCATGTTATATTATAATTCTCTCCATATCTGT
>NW_007755553.1:4716-5139 GCF_000696425.1 Galeopterus variegatus | reverse complement strand
TTAGTGCCAGATCATATCCCAGCTGACAGTTGTCAGTGAATGCTTTATTCTTCTTCACATCAGTGCATATGTCACTTCAAATACATGACTTTGATCATGTGAATAAAATATAAAGAATTAATTTTTTAAACAGTAAAGATCAATACATTTTGTAGAGCATCTCCTCATTTCTGATGATGGCAATCCTGTCCATTTTTAAGTTAACTGCTTCATTTTCTCAAAGGCCTTGGAATGCACATACTATCACGTACATAAGTTCCCAAAACATTTAATTATAAAAAAAGATAAAAAACAAAGAAATAAACCAAAAGAGAAAATAAAAAAGAAAAAGAAAGAAAGAGAGAAAGAGATTAATACCTTAAGAAACAGTGTAACAGAACTTCTAGAAATGAAAGACTCACTCAATGAAGTAAAACAAAGAAA
>NW_007755553.1:2418-2880 GCF_000696425.1 Galeopterus variegatus | reverse complement strand
GACTGGATTAAAAAGCTAGACCCAAGTATATGCTGTCTTCAAGAGACCCACCTCACCTGTACAGACACACCTAGACTAAAAGTGAAAGGATGTAAAAAGATCTACTGTGCAAATGAAAACCAAAAATAAGCAGGAGTAGCTATTCTTACATTGAACAAAATAGACTTTAAACCAAAAAATATAAAGAAAGACCAAGAAAGTCACTATATAATGATAATGGGAATTATCCAGCTGGAAGATATAACAATCATAAACATGTATGCTCCCAATACTGGAGCACCCAGACATATTAAGTAGACACTCTTAGACCTACAGAAAGAGATAGGACCTAATACATTAACATTGGGTGATCTGAACACCCCTCTCTCAATATGGGACAGGTCCTCCAGGCAACAAGTCAGCAAAGAGACACAGGATTTAATCTACACCCTAGACCAACTGGACTTGGCAGATATATACAAA
>NW_007755553.1:0-336 GCF_000696425.1 Galeopterus variegatus | reverse complement strand
AATAAATGTGATACATCACATCAACAAATTCCAGGACAAAGACCATATGATTATCTCAATAGATGCAGAAAAAGTATTTGACAAAATTCAACATCCCTTCATGATAGAGACTCTCAATAAGTTAGGTATAAAAGGAAAATATCTCAACACAATAAAAGCCATTTATGACAAACCCACTGCCAGCATCATTCTGAATGGGGAAAAACTGAAGGATTTCCCCTTAGGGACAGGAACAAGACAAGGATGTCCACTCTCACCTTTTCTATTTAACATAGTACTGGAGGTAATAGCTAGAGCAATCAGGCAAGGGAAAGGAATAAAGGGAATCCATATTGG
>NW_007755552.1:0-7462 GCF_000696425.1 Galeopterus variegatus | reverse complement strand
ATCAAGGGTTAAGATCCCCTTACTGGTCATCTTTTTTTAAAAAAAATGAGGATTTCTGGGCCCCACCCAACCCATCGAATATGATCCTCTGGGACCAGGATCCCAGGAATCTGATTTTTGAAGTGGCCTGTCTTCTGCACTTTCAAATTTGAGATCCATTGTCTCAGCAATGGGGCAATCATCGAGAGGACCTCAGAGGAGCCCTGGGATCTTGGGGCTGGCTGCCACTGCATGACTCAGCATCCAAAACAGCTGAGCCATGGGAACTGCAAAATGGGTCAGATGAAAGCAAACCCCCATTTAATACTTTTAAGGCCCAAACTCAGAGCGCATGACAGTTTAATGAGGGTTGGGCCCGTGGTAACATTACAAGGTTGGTCAGGCTGGGGGAAGGGCAGAGCCTCTGGTTGTAGACTCTGCCCTTGCTGTGGTTGTGTCAGCTACGGCACAGAGAACTCCATCAGAGGGTGCAAGGCTAATGTGGGCTGGAAACCTTCCTGTCCCCAGACGCCCCATGGTCCTGGGCTTACTCCAGCTGTCAGCTACGGCACAGAGAACTCCATCAGAGGGTGCAAGGCTAATGTGGGCTGGAAACCTTTCTGTCCCCAGATGCCCCATGGTCCTGGGCTTACTCCAGCGTCCGCCCCTCCCTGCCGGCTCTCTGGAGCCTCAACTGCAACTGAGAGCTGACCTCAGGTCCCTAAAAAGCCAGAGGGCAGGGCTGGTGCAGTGGGGCCGGCCACCTAGTCTCTCCCACCAACAGCTGCTTTCAATCACCACGTGGCTCTCTGCTCCCCTCCCGTCATCTGCTCTGACCTCTGCAGCCTCCCTGGGCCTCCCCTCCCTGCTCTGGGGCCAGTCTCTCCCACCAACAGCTGCTTTCAATCACCACGTGGCTCTCTGCTCCCCTCCCGTCATCCGCTCTGCCCTCTGCAGCCTCCCTGGGCCTCCCCTCCCTGCTCTGGGGCCGATCTGATGTAGACAATTTCACTTACCATGTCAGATGCCTTCCCTTCGTGCTACATAACCCCCCACCCCTCCTCCACCTCCTGCCACTCCATGGCCCACTCTGGAGTCTAAGGGTGACCTTAACTCCAGGATTAGCTCAGAAAATGAAAGTCATAATCTTTGCCTTATAGTGTCATTGTGAGGGTCCTGTGAGATGGTGCAGCATGTGGCTGGGGCAGCACCTGGCATTCAGGAGATGCTCAATATATGGCAACTTCTCATGCCCTTTGAATCTGGGTTGGTTTGTTCAAGGCTCAGAAGGTGATGCTCTTAGACCTATACTAAAGGCTCAATCCTCAAAAGAATCAGTTAGCTTGATGTAAAAGAAACTTTAGTTCTCAGCCTCCAGTAGCGTCCCTAGTCCTCCATCTCCCCACAATAGTGGGCACAGAGGACCTGAGAGAAGGAGGGTGCAGAAGGCCCAGTCCAGCCACCCCCGATGCAGGAGGAGCAGCTTGGAGCCCATGGAGGCATCTTCAGAAGGAAAGACTGACAGTCCTCGGAAAGCCTTGGCTCGTGGCCTCACCAGGTCTCGGGCAGATGCGTGGGTGATTGCTGGTGCAGAGTTGACTTGCTGAGATTGCTTTCTCAGCACTGGTGGCTCGTGATGTTATTCCTTCCAGGCGGTGTCCCTGAGCTTGAGTAGGGCTCGGTGCATTCCCCTGGCACTGAAGATGAAGAACGGGGGTTTGAGCGTGCTGCGGTGGAGAACATTCTCTGTCTCGTCCTCATGCCCCCACCCCTTCCCTAGGGGGTGCCTTCCAGCCCGGCTGAGCTGCACAGTGTCCTCTCTGGAGACCTTGTCGGCCAATTTTTAATCTCTCCCAGTCTCTGGCAGGATCCTCATTTCTGCCCTTTAATGATCACACAGGGAGGTGCTGACTAGGTCTGCAGATGCCCACCTCTGGCCCAGCCTCCCCTTCCCAAGTTTGGGCCCCTCAACAACGATGGGGGAGCTCTGTGAATGAGCGAGCCTTCTCCATATGAGAACGTGTGTGTAAATTCCCTGGATTCGCAGCAGTGTCATGGCAGCACAGAGGCGAGGCGATCACAAAGGTCATGAGAGGTCATGCAGTCCAGCCAGCCCCTACGCACACACATCCTGGCAAATGTGGCCTTGGTCCTGGGAAGCTGCTTCAGAAGGAGGGTGGGGATGCTTCAAACACCTCCCTTTCCTTCTGGGGAAGGAGTAGAGGGAGCAGCAGGGTCTGACTCCTGGTCCCATGGCTGCCTGAGGCCAAAGACACCCACCCACCCACCCAGTGGCCTTAGGGAGCTTGAGCACCCCAGCCCTGGGAAGTTATCCCCTCTTCTCACTATCATCAGAGTCATTACTGAATCGGGGGAAATGAAGGAGGCAGGGCTTCTCTGTCAGTCCCATCACATCTCTGACCTTTTGGCCCCCCTGCAGATGTTCCAGTGGCTTTGACCGCTACCGCCAGGAGTGGCTGGCCTACGGCTGTGCCCAGGAGGTAAGAGGCATAAGTGATCTTCTGTAGCTCCTGTGCCAGGTAGTGGGGAACAGGAGGGCTGGCAGCAGACCTCCTCTGATAGCTCTTCTCAAGGCATCTTTAACCCTTGGTGAAATCCTCCCCTCCATTTGAAATTTGTTTTCCAGACTTATCTGAGCCAGTTAAATCAGCTTTGAAAGGTTTTAGAGGGCTCTGTGTGTCCCTGAGACAGGCACTTCTGGTGACTTGGCCTTGAGTGGGCAGCTCTCCAGGAACTCTTTTGGTCTGTGCAGAGGATGCGTTGGGCATGGCCTCAGCTACAGCTGGGTCCTCTGGGAGACCATGCACCTGGTGACATTAGGGAAGTGCCTGCCGAGGCTCCAGCCCTCTGGCTTTTGAGGGCGGCAGTCATTCTGAGAATGAGGAGGGTTGTTCCAGGTGCCGCCCATTTAGAATCCCATCTAGGTTCCTTCTCACTGTTAGAATTTTCCAAACACGCTACACTTTGATTCTGAGTGGGAAGCATCCTATCCTGACACCTTAGACTGACACAGACGGACCCATTCATTGTGTGTCCTTTTTTCCTCCTTTCCCTCTGTACCTCTCGCAAGGTCAGCACAGTGCACGTGCCATGCGCCTCACTGTGTGCAGCCCTACACTTGCTCTTATTTAACATGACCCCAAAAGCTGGGGGCCAGTGCCCCCTTTGGTCAGAGGGGAAACTGAGGCTCAGAGTTTAGTGACTTGGCCTGCATCTCACAGCAAGAAGGTGCTGGGCCCAGCATTTAAACGTCAACCCCCCAGACTCCATTGCCATGTGCTCACCACGGTCTGTTTTATTAGTCTGGTTCTGGGTGAGCTGCCTCTTTCTAACCTTAAAAAAAAAACCCAGTCTTCTCCAGCAGCCCACTCCTGACCTTGGCTGTTGGTGAATGTTTAGATTTGCTCTATTTATTTAAGATTGGCATCTCAGCTCCTTCCTTGAGGAAGGATTTGAAGCAGCTGACAGATAAATTGCCCTGTAAGATAAGATGCTTTCAGGATAAGATGGAAGGTTTAAATGCATTCAGGGCCCAGCTCTGTCCAGAGCAGCAGTGCCGGGGTCTCTGTTGCAGGCTGAGGGCAGGACATGCGAGGACTTCCAGGACGAGGACCACTACTCTGCCTCCCCCGATAGCTCCTTCAGCCCCTTTGACCGAGACCTGTCCACCACCTCCTCCTCCCTCTCCATTGACAGCCTCACCACGGAAGGTAAGGCCTGAGTCAGGGTGGGGACAGAGATTATCTCCTGGGATAGGAATTTCCCCATCGTTTTGCAAATAAGGGACCTGAAGCTCAAGGAGCTGAAGTCACTTGCTGGTGAGAAGCAGAGCCAGGTTTAGTACAAGTGGACTCCACTTCTGGGCTGTAACCAAGGTGCTGGCCTTCAGCAGGCTGTGGGATGCAGTTCACCGTGGAGAGGGGAGAAGTTAATGTCCCAGACCAGTGCCAGGTATTTTATATAACTTCATCTTCACAGAACCTGAGAGGTCACACACACGCAGTCCACACACGCAGACATGAAAGGATTGCCTGGTTTTTCTATAGCTTAACTTCACTTCTGACTCAGGAATTCCACCTCAGCTGTTCTGGTGCTTGGCTCCCTGCTCCTGTGGCCTTGGCCTTGGGCAGGCAGAGGGTCCAGGTGGGGCCGGGAGTCCTCCAGCTTGGGTTGGTGCCTATTCAGGCCTGGCCATCATAGGGGCTTCTCTGTTACCTCGAGGCCCGGGGGTCGTGGTTGAAGCTGCCAGAGGTTCATCAAATCTCTTCCCTTTCCCCTGCTCTCTCCAGGATCCTTCTGCTGTCTCTGAGGAATTCCTCTCTCTTGTCTTTTTTCAATACACTACATCTAGGTTTGAAAACCCATTCCCCTTAGGCTAAGACAAGGACTTGTGGGTTCTTTACAGCCCCTCCTGGGCTTTATCTGCTTGAAAGGAATAATGGAAAGAAGAAAAAAGCTCATATTTTAAAACATTATTCAGGGCCGGCCCGGTGGCGCACTGGAGAGTGTGCCCCTTGGGAGTGTGGCGGCGCTCCCGCCGAGGGTTCGGATCCCATGTGGAGACCGTTCCCGCTCACTGGCTGAGTGCGGTGCGGGCGCAACACCGAGGGTTGCGATCCCGATACCGGTCAGTAAAAAAGACAAAAAGGAAAAAAGATTAAAAAATAAAACATTATTCAGCTGCAATCCTACCTTATAGATAAGGAAATAGGCTTATAAGGAGCAAAGCAGTTTACTTAGGGTTACAGGAGGGGTAAGTGGTAGAATGTTCTTCTCATGGTGCCCCGCCTTTCTAAACATCACCTAGAGAACCAGAGCAGACACCCATGGATCTGGAGGGCGGTCGTGGAGGAAAACAAACAAATGATAGGAAGAGCTAACATTTTGGGGGGATTGACCATGTGCCAGGTAGGGTGGTAATGTCACGCCCAAATTAATGTTCAGTCCTCCTGACAATCCTGGGTGTTGATACTGTTATATTCCCATTTTATAGAGTTGATGCTAAGGCTCAGGGGGGTAGATGTCTTGCCCAGGGTCACACAGCCAGGAAGAGATGGAGTCAGGTCTCATCCAGCTCCAAAAGTAATGATCTTTCCCCTCAACTCCAGTCTTTCTTGGTGCTGAAAGAAATGGAAAAGGGGCAGGACAAGACAGCAAAGGGTGATCACACGAGGCGGGTTCAGCCGGCTCCCATTACTCTGAAATTGTCCGGGACCCTAATCCCAGCCTTGCAGGGGTTTTTCAGGGGTGAGACTTTTTTTGGTGGGGGTTGGGACTTTTGAGGGAGGAGTAGAGTAGGGAAGGAAGGGCGTCGCCTACAGAAGGAACAGTATGCACAGCAGCTCAGAGGTATCGCAGCCCAGGGGGTCTGGAGAGCCTTGAGCAGCTTGTCTCGGCCACTGCCACGGTGATGAGTTGTGGTGGGTGACAGGAGGAAAGAAGATTGGGGACAGATTGGGGACAGATTCACTGGAACACTTGTGAACAAAGGGGAGCCAGTAAAGGCCTTTAAAATGACGTGGCTGATGGAGATGCTGGAGAGAAGAGGGACCAAATGCGTGTTGCAGGCGGTGAATTGTGGAGTGTTTAGATTGTTTAAAGTTCCGGTGCTCAGAGCAATCATCTTCAGCCATCTAGAGCATTCCCTGGACATGGAACTCTTGCTTTTCTTTCCATATATGAATCTGCACAGGAAAGGCCCACAGAAGGGCCACCCACTGGAACTCAATTAGAAAGCTGCAGGGTACACGCCTTGAGGTGCAGAGAAAGAATGTGTTGAAATCTCTCCTCTGCGCTGTAGTCCTGGGGAGTCTCCGATCCAATTTGATCTTGTGACACACACAGCCCCTATTCACACCCTTCCACAGCTTTCCGTTGCCCCTGAAACAACGTGCAAGGTCTTCAGCTTGGCTCTCCAGGCAGCTGTCCCCCAGCCCCTCAGCCTCACGCCTCTTCACCCCCTACTCACATACTCTCCACCCTGTAGCTACACTGAACTGCGGTGTGACTTTGAGCAAGTCACCTCCCCTCTCTGTGCTTCAGCGTCCTTGCCTCTAAACTAAACGTTTGAACTGAACTTCCCTAAAGTCCCATCCAGACCCAGAATGCAAAGGCCATAGTGAGTCCACTAATCTTGTTCCTTCTGTCCTCTCTCTTTGAAGATGACACCAAGTTGAATCCCTATGCAGGAGAAGACGGTAAGTACAGAACTGCCTGCCCCTCTTCATCAGACCCCCTGCCTCTTGGACCCACCCCAGAAGAGGGTGCAGCAGTCACCCGGCCTCTCTTTGTGGAGGAAGAGGGAGGAACGTCGTCAGCCGGAGCGTCCCAGACCTCCTGCCGGGGGGGAAGGGAGGCTTGTGGGCACAGGCCCCCTAGATTGAAGGAACATGTCTACACCCAGACATTCCTCCTCTCAGCCATGAACCTCCTGTGGTTCTTCTCCTGCCTCTCTGCTCCTGGATATTCCCTGCTCTGCAAGGAGTGGGAGGAGGGGAAGGGCCGAGCCAGGGCAGGCGTGGCGGGTGGGACCTGTGGCCGTCTCACCCCCGTGGGCCATACAGCCAGTGGGGTGGAGAGCAGCTTCTCTCACGTCGTCTCCTTCCATTCTCAGCCTGGATTGGCAGAGAGTACACAAAACTTGTCCACTGCAGTTTTTGCAGGTGCCAGAATGTGGGATCCCTCCCTCGCCTCACAGGTGTTGGAGGGTGGCCCCACTAGCAGCTTCTCTCACGTCGTCTCCTTCCATTCTCAGCCTGGATTGGCAGAGAGTACACAAAAGTTGTCCACTGCAGTTTTTGCAGGTGCCAGAATGTGGGATCCCTCCCTCGCCTCACAGGTGTTGGAGGGTGGCCCCACTTCCCCTAACCTTTGCCCAGAGCCCACTCAGGTCCCTGCTGTAACCACTGCAAGAGTGGAGACGGAAGTGCCTTCCAACTCCAGCGGCTGGAGATTGTTATCTGGGGTTCTAGTGGGAGAGGAGAGGTTATTAAGGCCGCACAGTTTGATCGCGCTGCCCATGGGAGATGGAGCAGTTGCTCCCCCGTAGGCGGCGGGTGTGAGTGTGTGTGCGTGGGGGGGGGCTGGGCCATATTCCCCAATCTCTGCACCATGTGCTCCTCCGCAGAAGCCCTGACCAGCAGATCATCAGCGTCGCTGCTGGCTGATTGCCAACAGGTCAGGGGAGGCTGGCTCAGGGCGCTTCACCTCAACTCTCCCGCTGCTGTCACGTAGGGGCACTAGCCATGCACTGGAGTGCCCCAGGGTAGTTTCTCTCTTGGGTGTCTTCTGCTTACAGTGTGCCCAGCAGAGACAAGGGGATGGGGAGGACGATGGTTTTTAATGTGTGCAGCGTCCTAGTAAAACCCCACCCTCTGTTGCCTCCCACCCCACACTAGCTGTGTAATGTTGCCCAGCCACTAGCTGTGTAAAAAGGATTTGATATTTCTGTTGCTGACACACT
>NW_007755551.1:5484-7462 GCF_000696425.1 Galeopterus variegatus | reverse complement strand
TGGAATTTACACAATTCTATGATATACACAATTGAAATTTAATACAAAAGTCAAACTATTTGTTGAGGAGTTTACGTTCAGTTATACCCCAGATGTTTTCTTACAGTTTGATATTTGTCTATTCAGCTGATTAAGATAAGACATGTCTTTGAATTATCTAAAAGCACTTTTTTAAATTGAACCTCTGGACCACTTTAAATGTAAAGGCTCTGTTTGTGGTTATCTTTAATTATCTTCAGAGTTTACAAAAACAATGGTCTTTCGTTCATCTCTTTTTTTATTTTTATTCTACTCACTGACACTGATTTGATGTTCTCATCTTGGTTAAATGTTGAAGACTCTACCCATACTTAAAACAATAGTGAAGACACTGCACGTAATTTTTTTTTACTGGCTCTGTAACCTTTTCAAATCATTTACCTTCTCTAAGCTTTTTGGTCTTGCCAGTTATTTGATGAAGATACCTAGTAGATAGCCCTGACTGGTCTAAATACCACACAAAAAATTGTCCTTTTCCTGAGTGATTCTTTTGTTTTTATCTCATGGACATGGTAAGCACAGTACTGTAACTGATTTAGGGAGCTAGCCAGGCAGAGAGATAGATAAATTCTAGCCATGGTACCAACCTAACATCTCTGATACTTTCTTCATCTTTAAATGTTGATCTTTCTTCATCTTTAAATGTTGAGGTTTTGTATAAATACACGGTCCCTTTCAATAAAACAAATGTACAGGATGTTGTTCCCAAATTTTGTAATTTGATGAAATGTAGGAAGTAAAGCATGTGGAATTTTTCTCTATCTCTATGCTGGCTACTATTTGGCTATTTCAAAATATCCAGGGATTGAGTTTTTAGTTATCTTTGGCATCATGTAGACATTTCCTCAGTTACTTTACATTTTTTATCATGTGCTTGGAAACTGAAAGGCTAAGTGTGGGTAATGTCATTAACAGTTCCCTTTAGAAGTGCTCAGCCAGTGCCAGTGCTTGTTTAAATAATATTGTCACTTAGTCTCCACTCTCCCATATGCTTCTTGTATTCTGATTTGAAATGGCTGAGGGACTAAAGGAAGTATGGCATGTAGTAATAATATCTCAACTTAAGTTTCTCAAATCATTTCAGTATTTTGTTGCTTTTTGTTTCTTGTTAATTTTGTTATGTTTTTTTCAAAAAGAGTTAAGAAGGAACACTAATAAATTTTCTTCCTACAAACAATATATACCATCCATTTCCTCTAAAGTGTCTTTAATCTGTGACTTCAGTCATACTAACTTTTAGTCTTCAAATAGAAAAATTTTAATAAAATAATTGTACAAATTATTATTTTAGCACGTGGTTGAATATAAGAAGATACCTAGAAAAATAGTGGAGAAAAGAATCCATTCTATAAAAATTACCAAGCCAAACTGACCTTATTTCTAGAAATTTTCTTTTCATACAACAAATCTGTGCCAGAAGTAACATATATATATATATATATATATATATATGTTATATAATAAAATATGGTATATGTTACTAGCGGACATATATTTCAGAAAATTCTCTTAAGCATCTCATGAGTTTTCTTCCTTTTTATTAAAAAGTCAGAATAGAGAGATGCTATGAGAAAATCTACATATGATAGAAAGAAACGACCAGATATTGTCTTCTTAGAATTCACATATTGTTTCTGCATTAAAACATGGTATTAGTAAGACCAATTATCATTCCATCAACAGATGGAAGAGATAGGACTTGCCAAACTCTCATTCCAAAATACCTACCCTTGTCTTTTTGTGTTAAGATTTCTCTCATTAAAGGGTATCATTGATGAACCCTTTAGGTACTTTTTACTAGGAAGAAAACGCTGCAAGAGAAGGCAGAGAGGGAGGGAGAGGGGCTGGGACCAACCTTTTGCTATCAAGTACGCTCCATATTATGGATATTTGAGTCCACTGTAAACAAGAAAGATGAAAATTAGCAAGGTGTAAATAC
>NW_007755551.1:0-959 GCF_000696425.1 Galeopterus variegatus | reverse complement strand
ACCCTGGGCAATATCCTTAAATATTCCAATTCCAGATCTTAGAATATTTTAAAAATGGGGATTATCTACATTCTAAATTTGCATTCAATACATAGCGCTGTTTCTCCAATAGCCAAGATTCATGGATCCAGGAATCAAGGGGCGGAAATGGCAGTGGCACCACTCATCCGTAGTGGTCCACTAGCAACTTTTTTGAATCCTTTTCCTGAGACCTTATGCTCTGCTGGCCTAGAAGTCTTAGTTCCAAAAAGAAGACTTCTTCCATCAGCAGACTCAACAACGATTCCTTAAACTGGACATCAACCTGCCTGCTGACCACCCTGGGCTCCTCATGCCTCTGAATCAACAGGCAAAGAAAAAAAAAAATCCTGATTACCGAGGGGAAATTGGACTACTACTACACAGTGCAGGTAAGGTTGAGTATGTCCTGTAATTCAAGAGATCCCTTACGGCTTCTCTTAGTGCTACCATGCCCTGTGATTAAAATTAATGTAAAGCTATAATGACCCAATTGAGGCAGGGCTACTAATAGCCCTAACTCTTCAGGAGTGAAGCTTTGGATTACCCCACCAGGCAAAGAACCATGATCAGCTGAGGGGCTTAATGAGGGCAAAGGGGAAATAAATGCATAGTGATCAATTTTATACACGAAGGCTATAATTTTTATGAGTATTTTATCTTGTTATGAATATTTTTATGTGTAGGTGGTTAAGCAAATATGTTTGCTTACTTTCTTCTCTTATCCCTTTATCACAAAACACAACATGTATTAACTTTATGTGATAGTATTTAGGTATTGTTCACTTTACATCACAACACTTAAATTACAGGATATCAGGGAGAAGAGTGAACAACACCCAAAGACTTTGTGTCCTCTTCTGAGAGAGGGTTAGTGTGTTTTCAGATGTATGCAGGATAGTTCTATCACATTAAGTGGAAGTATGACTTAGCTGTTTTAT
>NW_007755550.1:17679-20811 GCF_000696425.1 Galeopterus variegatus | reverse complement strand
TAAGAGTTGATAAACAATTTCAGTAGAAGTAGCATATTTAAATTCCAACAATAAACTAGAAGGAAAAGAAATCAAGAAAGCTAGCCTATTTAACAATAGTCACCAAAAAAATAAAATACATAGGAATAAAATTAACCAATGAGGTGAAAGATCTCTACAATAAGAACTACAAAATCACTACTAAATAAATTAAAGAGGACATAAAAAAATGAAAAAAACTTCCATGCTCTTGGATTGGAAGAATTAACATTGTGAAAATGTCCATACTTCCTAAAGTGATTTCCACATTCAATGCAATCCCCATTAAATTACCAATTACATTATTCACAGAAATAGAAAAATACAATCTTAAAATTCATATGGAACAACAAAAGACCCCAAATAGCCAAAGCAATCCTAAACAAAAAATAAAAAATAAAGCTGGAGGCATGGCATCATAACATTACCTGACTTCAAATTATACTACAAAGCTGAAGTAACTGAAGCAGTGTGGTACTGGCATAAAAACAGATACTCAGACCAATGGAACAGAATAGAGAACCCAGAAATAAACCCACATACTTACAGCCAACCAATCTTTGACAAAGGCACCAAGAACATACATTGGGGAAAAGACTGCCTCTTTAATAAAACTGTTTGGGAAAACTGGACGAATGAAACTAGACCTGCACCTCTCACTACCAAAATCAACTCAAAATTCATTACAGAATTAAATATAATCCTGAAACTATAAAACTCCTAACAAAAATAACATAGTAAAACACATCAGGAAGTAGGACTGGGCAAAGACTTTATGAATACAACCCCAAAGTCAGGGGCAACAAAAGAAAAATAAACAAATGGGATTATGTCAAACCAAAAAGCTTCTGCAAAGCAGAAGAAAGTAACATTTATTTAATGTTTATTATATTGCAAGCATTTTCTTAAGCATTTACATGTATTAACTTAATTCTCACAAACACACACAAAAACTTGTGTTATAGGCACTAGTATTATTACATTTTAAAGATGAAAAAATTGAATCACAGAGAGATTAAGTACTTTGTCCAAGTTTACAGAACCAATATTCAAACTCAGGCATATTTATTTTAGATCATTACAGACTAGCCTTCACTGAATCTCACTTTACTTGGCCCTGAACTTTCATTAAAGTTGTTTGAAGACCAAAAAATTAAATAAAAGAAAGAAAGAAAGAAAACCCTCCATTTTCTTTTGTTTTAATTCTTTCCAAGAGAATCCTCATTATGTCACCTCAGATAGGCCAGACAAATATAATTTCTTCTTTTATCCATATTATATATATGTGTGTATATATACATATACTCTAGATAGACATAGAGATAGATAGAAGAGAGAGAGAGAGAGATGAATAGATAGATATAGAGAGGGGGAAGAGAGACAGACAGAGACTGAGATAATGTTCTTTCTTCTATCTTTGTCCTGCCATGGTCCATACTCCAAACAGCAGTGAGTATAATTTTCTAAAATAAAATGACTCACTGCTCAAATTAAAACACCTTATGATTTCCCATCTTATTTTGAGTAAATTCCAATGTTCTCACTGTGGCTCACAGGTCGTATGTGTTCTTGCCTCTCCATCTCTACACTGTTCATCTTCTACCAGTCATCTCCTTGCTTATCCACCCCACCAAACTGGCCTTCTGTTCTTGGAACATATTAAAAATGCATTGAAATGTACTTGACACTCCAAAGCTCCTTCTATAACATACACTTTCTAACTCTCTATGGGACTTATCCCTCACTTCTGTCAGGTCTCTGTTCCAAGACTACTTTATGGAAGAGTTCTTCATGGACCATTTTATACAGAACACACCCCTCTGCACTATCACCCATTTGCCCTTTGCCTTAACCTTCTTTATAGCACTTACACCTATTTCTCAGGTGAATAACATATTTATAGCAAATGTTGAAGAGATATTAACGATCTAGGTGCTAGGTCTTAAGTGTTTCAAATACTCATATATTATGCATAATCACAGCAAGAAACCCATGTTATAAAGATAAACTGCCAGTTTATAAGTGACAGAGATAGGATTTGACCTTGGGAAGTCTGATTTCAGAGACTTTGCCATTAATTATCCTATCAAACCACCAGAAAATGAAAAAAATATCTTTAGCATTAAAGTAAAACATTATTTTCTCTTCTCTAAAGTTTTGGTATCCTTCATTACTGTTTTGACACAAAAATAAAATCTTAGAAAAAACCTAGGAAAAAAATGTAAACTACAAATAATGAATGAGAGAAAATAAAGAAAACCTAAGTAAATGAAGAGAATATTCTTCATTCTTTCAAATAAAGAGAACAGCACTCTCTTGCATTGACATTTATTATCTCATACATTGACTTTTATTACCCTGGCTGAGAAGAGACAGCTCAAATTTTTGTTTTTCTGTGATCATTAATTTTATCAATACCTTGGAACATATGTCTTCTCTGACATGCTATTCCAAGGTGTTTTTTTTCTTGAAAAAAATGTGGTGAATTAATAAATTATGATTTGTCATTAGGATCTCTAAACTGCCGGTCTTGTGTTATGCTTTTTTTGTGTTGCCATTCAAAGTACTCTGGGGAATTCCAGGCTTTGATCTTTCTTTCTTGGTGTTTTCATGGTACATTCATGCTTATTGCACTTAATTTTGCCCTTTCTGGACACTTTTCTACTTTACAATGTAATTTTAATTCTAATTATATATGGAATGTTTCTATTACCTTCCACTGCTTGTATAAACTATAGTGTCCAGAAAAAAAAAAAAATCACGGAAGAATATTCATATATTACTTGGACTTTATTCATAAACTGACAGTATAATTTGGCCNCTGAAGATGTACATGCTTAAAAATACCCGTTGAAGGAACACAGATAGAGTGAGGACAAGGGTTCTTTTTGCTGCTAGTTCCAACAAGGAAGACCATTATTTCTGAAATAATTTGTATTTGAGACAATCATGTCTTTGGAGGATAAAATCAACAACATAAAGAAACCATACAGATCAAACCCCAGATTCAACCTATTTGTTTTACTGACAAAAACAGAAACTCAGAGAAGTCACATAACTTTTCTGGGGTCTCATAGGAACTACCAGAAGTTTGGAAGCTCCATCTTCACTGTT
>NW_007755550.1:11597-12912 GCF_000696425.1 Galeopterus variegatus | reverse complement strand
ACACTGAGGGTTGCGATCCGTTGCCGGACACGGAAAAAGACAAAAAAAAAAAAAAAAACTACAACATGTATCTCATTTCATCTGCAAACTGACAAAAGTAAAAGGAATCAGTGGCCCACAGAGATAAACAGGTAATATGCATAGTTGACCAGTCATAAAAGACAGTGTTTGGGTGAACAAAGTGCCTCCTGTGGCACTCGTGTATTTTATATGACTTTTAACCTCTGTAACAAACACAAGAAGTAAACACCATAATCCTCAAAAGATATAGGGGGAGAAAGCAAGATGGATTTCTGAGAGAAGTTAAATAATTTGCCAAGATGCACATCACTACTAACAGGTATGATCAGGAAATTGAAGATTTCTTCATTCAAATGCTTTTTTCTCTATAAACTCTTTTCCCACCAAAAAGAAAGAGTATTTGAAAGCAGATATATGTAACAAGCAGTCAGAAAAGCAGGGGGAAAGTAAGCACCACAAAAGTTGTTTGCAATGCGGGGAGTAGGCCTAACTTTTAGGTTTCTTCTGTGTTATGGGTAACGAATAACAAATAAATGATACAAAAAACAGAATTTCTTTTTTTTTTTTTTTTTTTTTGTCTTTTTTGTGACCGGTAGGGGGATCGCAACCCTTGGCTTGGTGTCATCCGCACCGCGCTCAGCCAGTGAGCGCACTGCCCGTCCCTATATAGAATCCGAACTCGCGGTGGGAGCGCGCTGCGCACCCAAGCGCTGCACTGTCCCGAGTGCGCGGTGGGGCCAGCCCAAAAAACAGAATTTCTAAGAGAAGTGCTCATCACACAAGTAGCTCTTAACAATGTGACAGTAAGTACTAACACACAGTTGTGCTGACCTCGGGAGGTGGGTCACAAGAAAAATTACAAGTAGTTTAACATTAAAACTTCAACAAATTTTATTCAATCATGAGTGTTAAAGTTTGACAAACAACATAGACTGGATTTTGAGTTGGTTATATATGGTTCTCACGCCAGAGTTCTCTTTAAAAAAACAAAAATACCACTGGGATTGCCTTATTTATGTTTTAAGTCAATGCTTGCTAATTGGTAGGTTACCCAGGTTAGCAGCAGAATTGATGGAATAATCTGGACAATAAGCAGCAGCCATCTTTGGGATTTCATTCTGTGATTTTTAAATTTTTAGTCCGTTTTTGATGCTACCACACAAGTCCTCTTCTGTGACCTTGCATTTACTTCACTACTGCTACAGTAACACGATGCAGTTCCCTGCAGAGCGTTTGAGGTATTTTACAGCTGAACTTTGTCTCTCACCCCAGTTATACTCCTTCCCTTTACACC
>NW_007755550.1:5369-7462 GCF_000696425.1 Galeopterus variegatus | reverse complement strand
GCTCGAAATATTTCAGGGGCTCTTCTCAGGTAACTACAGCCCGGCTGTTCTAGAAAGTCAGCCACTTTATTTTACAATCTCTTCTTATTTACATTTAAAAATAAATTACCCAACTTAATCATTCACCCTGTTTCCCCAAATCAACTTCCAATAATATTTGGTTGGAAAAGTATCCTCTTTCTTTCAAAGGGCAAAAGTTGGCCAACATTGAGAACATTTTAAAAAATGCATCATAAGTTTAAAAAGCAATACACTTCCTGCCATGATTGAACAAGAAAACCCTTCCTTTAGATTAATTAATAAAGGAATAACTAGGAACAAGTCTACAGCCCTTCACTTTAGTGAGAAGTTCAAATCCCCCTACAAAGTCATTGAAGGTTCATTTGCGTCACTTTTGGCAATGGCTTCAGCGGCGGTTTTCCCGTCAAAAACTTTTTCCAACTGGCACGACATGAAAAGGTAAAAAATTCTGTAATATTTCAGAGACTGCAATAATAAGAGCACATTTTACTTCCTGAAGTTGGAGACAAATTTAGTCTCAAATCTCAAAAACTTTTTCCAACTGGCACGACATGAAAAGGTAAAAAATTCTGTAATATTTCAGAGAATGCAATAATAAGAGCACATTTTACTTCCTGAAGTTGGAGACAAATTTAGTCTCAAATTCTTCCTCTGTGTCCAAAGGAACAGTAAAGATGTTTACTGTGGAAGGATTTGCCATGATTCTGCCACTTCCAAAGGTAACATGGTCTCCACCGCCACGCAGGGTTCTGTGGTCAGCTGGGTTAAATATACTAATGCCGTGCATCTCTGTATGTGTGTATGTGAGGCCACTGTCAAGGACATCCTCAGACAGAAGATTAACAATGGCACATCTGCATTAAATTATACCTAACTTCATTGCCTTTCTCAGAACAGCTGTGGGAAGATGATATGCTTCTACCACCAATTTCCATTTGGTTCCATTTGTGGAAACCAGGTTTTTTCCAGCTTTTAACTGATCTCTAGCTCTGCAGAAGCCAAAAGTACAACAAGCTAACAAGACTCCTAGCCAGAGATCACTGCATTTTCCATAAAATTTTACTGAACAAAATCTAGCAAAAATTATATTTGATTACTCCTGAATTTCTGAAGGAAATGTGTTAATTTTATACATTTCTTCTAATTTATTCAAGTAACTATAGTAAGAGCTCTAATAACAGGTTTTGTCATGATTCCTACATCATATATCCCCAAGATTATTGATATGAAGAAATTATAATAAAAATTTAAAAATCATAGTTTAAAATCCTTTGGAAAATTTATGCTTTTGTACTCGTTTTACTTTGACATGCTCTTATTCATAGCAAGCCCTGTCACTCTCTATCTCCTATCCTACTTTGTTACTCCTGCATTGCACTTACCTGGTATTAAATTATATATTTGCTTGTTTTATCTGCTTATAATTGGTCTGACTCTCTCTCTCTCACTAGATTGTAAGCCCCATGAGGGCAGGGACTTTGTCTTCCTTACCATGACATTCCTTGCTAGAGCAGTGCATGCAAGTCCTCAGTAAATATTTATCAAATGCATGGATAACATTTAATTTACAGTAAGTCCTAATTGACATAAATTGTATATACCATACCAGAAATTTGGCTACAATCATGTAATAGGGGCTCATAACTGGATGTCCCTGAAATTATACAGGAAAAAAAAAGTTGTGTGCATGCATTTCATGATTTTCATAAGATTC
Organism: Galeopterus variegatus; assembly: GCF_000696425.1. Lineage (NCBI taxonomy): Eukaryota > Metazoa > Chordata > Mammalia > Dermoptera > Cynocephalidae > Galeopterus > Galeopterus variegatus. Next base: position 5,727 of record NW_007755550.1, on the reverse strand, counting down.
CCTGTTATTATTCTCATAATAACAGAGGAATTTTACCATAGGAACAAAAAGGAAGAGAAACTATCAGCTATGCCAGCAAACATCTGGAATTGAGACGTGCAGGAGAATTGGCCAGAGGGGATACAGGACACAGGAAAGAGCACTGTTGTGTCCTCTTCTGAATATTCCCCAGTGATATTTTCTGGAAATTCAGGAACAGAACAGGAAAAATTATGATGAGACATATCATCTCATCATGAGAAGCAAATTCAAAAATCCTAGAACATAGTTTTATAAACTCAGATGAGTTCCCTTGCATTTATCTATCTCTGACACATAAATCTAAATGAAACACTGAAAATAGTTGATACATTATGAT
>NW_007755550.1:0-234 GCF_000696425.1 Galeopterus variegatus | reverse complement strand
CCTCTCCTCTCTCTTTCCTTCTCCCTCTCTCTATCAAAAAACAAACAAACAAACAAACAAAAACCATTTATTTTACAGGAAACAGAAGTGGAATTTAGGCGACATGGAAAGTAGACAATGGATACCATAAATTTAAGGGCACTGTTAGAAAAATGTCTAGTTATAAGCAAGTTGAGAATTCTACTATGGATCAAATTGGGCAATTTAGCTCTTTTTTTTCCCCCTAAGGCACAA
>NW_007755549.1:0-7464 GCF_000696425.1 Galeopterus variegatus | reverse complement strand
CAGAAAAGCCAGATCACCCTGCCCTCCCTCCTGCCCTCCCACCAGCTCTCCCTGCCACTCTGCCAGAGGGACAGTAGGCCCAGTATGTCAAGACCTATGATCACTAGATCCCTTGCATGTGCACTGAACAAGGCATTGATCCAGCACAACTCACACAACCCAACGGGCCAGTCCACAGGGATGGGCGGCCACACCCACACAGCAGCAGGGTGGCCAAACTTACCAAACACCCTGCATCAAGAACTGGAAGACTTTTTGATGGTAGAGCCTATTGTTTTGGAGAAAGTCAAATAGCAATATTTCACTAACAGAGATGGACAGATATTTAGACATATCTTGAATTTTCTACAAACATCGAAACTCCTCATTTCCTGATGATTTCAAGGACTACGCTTTGTTACATGAAGAGGCAAAATATTTTCTGCTTCAGCCCACGTTGTTGCAGATAGAGAAATGGAAGCAGGACAGAGAAACCGGTTGCTTTTCAAGGCCTGTGAGTGCTTAGGGGTGCGTGTGGCCCCAGACCTTGGAGAAAGGCTCAGACTCAGCTGTGACGAATCCTTGGCAGAGGAAGTGTTTCCAGGGACCGGCGACTTGATGTGTAACCCCATCACCGCTGGAATCAAGACTCAACGCACGACATCAGGCTTCCACTAAACGGCTACAGTCACCTCAACTCAGTCCACCTCAACTGAGAGGTTGCAGCAAAGAGAATTTGAAATCGTGGGCTCCTGTGGAGGAGTAGTGAACTTGGCCCTGTTCAGTTAATGTGTCCTTCTGCGGGAACTGAGGCAGTCACCCCATGTACCATCAGTCCTCTGGATAAAAGAAGAGCCTTCGGACTAAAGGGACATACTTCTTATGCAAATAGGGAAACATACATAACAAATAGGACAAACAAAAAGAGGGACATTTGTGTGCGGTTGGGATAGCAAACCAATTCCTGGAACTAAAATTGGATAAAATACACGTTTATAGCCAGTAGAGACCACACCTGCATTCATTCGGGAGCAATTGGAATAGTGATATCCTCAAGGTGTAAAAAATATTTTTAAAAATACGTATGTGTATTTATAGATACGAGTGTGGTGATAGCTACCTCACCGTTGGCTGTGAGGTGTTCTGGGCCTCCCAAGGGCTTTGGCTAATGAACAAACCACAGTGGTGAGGACACATTGCCAATAGCCGTCCATTGTTTCTTTTTCCTTTATCTTTCTTTTCCCTTGAAAAAAAAAAAAAAACACCTTGAATCGAGTTTCTTTGATCACACAGATTTCGTGTCTCTCCTTAGGTGGGGACCAGGCAGGACTTTAGAAAAACTTTCATGAGCACATTGCATTTGAAAGATGTTAAACATGAAATTTTAAATGTAGTTTGTACAGAAGTCACACTTTTTTGTCTGCCTCATAGATGTGAACGTTACTTTGTTTTTAAACTAATCAGTTTTGCAAAGGGGCCAGTTACTCATTAGAGTTGCTCCAGTTTGAGTTGCTACTTTTCTACAATTTTTGAAATTTTATAATGTATTAAATACAATAAACTCTGTTTAAAACATTTTAAAAAATGAAAGAATAGCATAAAAAAGTTTGTGGCAATAAATTTGGAAACAGATAAAATGAACAAATTACTCGAAAAATAACTTTAAATTGATTCAAGAAGAAATAGAATGAGGAATACTGCAAGATTTAAAAAAAATGTGGTCTGTAGTTAATACTTGTGAAGGAAACAAAAGCCCAAATTATGTTACAGGAAAGTTTTGCAAGGAGTAATTTAGAATAATTAACAATGAGTGGGTGTGCATCCTAAACAATCAGAACAGATATCAGTTATAAATAGGAGACATAGGAACACTGATGTGTACTGACTAAATATCAGTCCTAGTTTTTTAAAACTTTCAAGAAAATGATCATTCCAATAATATAAAAACTTTTAAACTATAAAAGAAAATTCTCCTTAATCCATCTACGAAGTCAGTATAATCTTGATTCCAAAATCAGACAAGCACAGAAAGAAAAAGGAAAATTATGGATCAATCTCACTCACATACCTAGAGGTAAAATTGTTTAAACAAGAAACTAACAAAATAAATTGAATGGTATATAAAATGATAATACATCATAATAAAATTAAGTTTATTCCAAAAAACAACAGGGTTTCACATTAGAAATTTAGAAATGTAATTTATCACATGAACTGAATATAGAAAAAAATACGTAGTCATCTCAATAGATGCCAAAAAAAGCATCTGATGAAATTCAACACATATTTCAGAGATTTAAATATATATTTATACATGTGCATCTTATATATACATTTATGTATATATATAATTATATGGTATATAAATATTCTTATATAATTTTACAAGTTTATTGTAAGTATATAATTTTTATATATCATATATACTTATATAAATATATAGAGTTAAATATAAATTGTGTGGTACATATAAGTAAAGAAATATAAATATTATATACATATATACTTAGATGGGTAGAGATATCATTATATCAGTTCATAAGTATACATGTGAATACTATATGGTACAGCAAGTTCAATCACTGCTTTTATTTGGGGAGTGTTTTTTTCATTTAAACTTTATAATAAGCTTGTCAAGTTTCTAAAAAATAATTTAGGACTTTCTTGTAAGAATTATACTAAATGTGTAAAATACATTGGGAAAAAAATTACATCCTTATGATATTTAGGTTCTCCAATAATTTAGATCTGTTTTTTCAGTTAAAAAACTGAAAATATAAAGGAAAATAATATTTTCCTTATCCTTAAGATAGGGAAGGGTTTCTTAAATAAGAGACAGAAAGGCTAACCACAAAAGAAATGATTGATACATTTGACTATGATAAAAATAAAAGTTTCTCTTTATTAAAAGATATTATAAAGAAAGTGAAAAACAAGCCATATATTATAAGAAGATATTTTACTGACACAAAAGAATTAACAGAACAGAAAATATAAATGGCAAATAAGCATATAAAATGCTTAGGTTTATTAATATTCAAGAAAATACAAACTAAGATCAAAGTTAAATAGCCTTTTTAAAAAATTGGCAATATCAAGAAATCTGGTTGGTGGGGAAGTAGTTTAAAGGGAACTCATAAATTGATGCCAAGAGTACAACTCCTTTGGAAAACAATTTGTCATCCCTTGTAAAGTTAAATAGTTGCATACCCTAAGACCCATTACATTCTAGAAAAATCCTTTCATATGTGCATTAGGAAACATGTAAGAATAGTTGCAGCAGCATTATTCATGGTAGTAAAAATGGAAAGAATTTAAATGTACATTGATAGAAATGCATATTATTTGTGCCATCTTTGCACAATGAAATAGTGTGAATACGAATCATTAATCTACAACTATATGAAACAGCAGAGGTCAATCTAAAAAAAAAGTTGCATGAAAAAAGCTAATTACAGAAAACTTTGTGGTATGTGATGTCAACCTTCCACAGTTCAGAAGTTAGCAAAAATACTTTTTTTAATGAAATACATGTGTGATGAAATTATCAAAAGATTATCATAATTATCAAAATTATCAAAATTCAGCAACTGAATTTAAGAGAATGGTTACCACTCGGACATAGAGGAAGGAGATAGAAAGAAGTAGATAGAATGAAGTTCTCAATGGTATAGCTCTTCAATTGGAATGTGGGTACATTTTGTTAATGTGCTTCAACACTTCCAAACCTTCTTTTGAGTGCATCAAATGTATATAGATATGTACATAAAGAACTAATATAAACTATGTTCCCCATAGTTGAAATTGCAGAGTTCTATCTCCTTCTAAGTGGAGGGCATTGCTCTTCTTTGATTAAACAGATTATATTTTAATGTAATGTAGCTAGACAGAAGAATTTTCCAAATATTTAAAATGAGAGTGGGCTCCAGTAATCTGAAAAAAATTATTGAAATGAGAAATCCTTAAAGTTTCAAAGTAGAATGGAGGACAAACCCTAAGGTGACCCCCAATAATCCACACCCTTGTATAATGCCCTTGAATGTGGGCAGGATCTGTGACTTACTTCTAACCAACACAATATAGCCAAGGTGTTGGTATGTCACTCCCTTGATTAGGTTTCATTATATAAGACTCTTTTCTTAGCAATCTGGAGAGAGAGATTCTCCTGCTGGCCCTGAAGAAGCAGACAGCCATGTTCTCACTGCCTTTGGAGGGTGCCAGGTGGTAGGGAACTGTGAGCAGCCTCCAGAACCTAAGGAACAAAAGTCAGTGAGGAGCTGGAGTCTCGCTCATACAGACTCGAGGATATGAATTCTGCCAACAGCCTGAATGAGCTTGAAAGTGAATTCCTCCCTAGTCAAGTTTTTGGATGAGAAAGCAGCCTGGCCAATACCTTGTTTGCAGCCTAGTGAGAGCCTGAGCAGAGGACCCATAAACTGTGCTGGAACTCATGACCCACAGAAACCGAAATAATAAATGTGTGTTGTTTTAAAGCAGCTAGATTTGGGGGTAATTTCTTTTTCTTTTTTTTTTTTTTTTGTCCTTTTTGAGACCGGCCGCACTGCGCTCAGCCAGTGAGCGCTGTGAGCGCACCGGTCATCCCTATATAGGATCCGAACCCGTGGCAGGAGCGCTGCCACGCTCCCAGCACCGCACCCTCCCGAGTGCGCCACAGGCTCAGCCCTGGGGGTAATTTCTTACACAGCAATAGAAAACTAATACATTGATGCATCCATTTGTCTTTGTATTCCCACAACACAACACAATGCTTAACTTAGAGAAAGTGTAACATAAATGGTTTTGTATTTGTTGTTTTTTGGATGGATAGATGAATGGAAGAAGTGAAACAAGACCTTACCTCTGCAAATCCATCCCATCAGGATGCTGACCTAATGGTCCTGGCAATGGAAGGAGGTGAGTAGGGATTAAGCCAGATCCATGTAATGACATGGGTTTGTAGGCAAGCCCCTAATACCTGGAGAAACATTCTAAACAATAGGGATAGATTTACCAAGAAGCTAATGAAAGTAAGCTTCCAAGCTCCTCACTTACACCTGCTTCTTCCAAAGCCCTGGGAGAGAACCTAGCAATTTTGTATTTTTAATTTTGTTTTTATTTCTTTAAGACAGCCCCCAGAAACTCCATAAATTGGAGGCTCATCAAAACCTGGATCCACCTGTGTATTAGTCCATTTGTGTTGCTATAACAGAAATACCTGAGACTGGGTAATTTATGAAGAACAGAGGTTTATTTGGCTTACAATTCTGGGATAGCTGCATCTGGCACTGGGCCTCAGGCTGCTTCTACTTATGGTGGAAAGCGGCAGGCAGCTGGCAGGTACAAGCAGATCACATGGAGAGAGGAAGCGAGAGAGAGAGAGAGAGAGAAAGAGAGAGAAGTGCCAGGGTCTTTTAAACAACCAGCTCTCGTGGAAACTAATAGAGTCAGATTTCACTCAGGACCCTCACCCCACTGGCAGAGCATTAATCCATTCATGAGGGATCTGCCCCCATGACTCAAACAGCTCCCAACACTGCCACATTGGGGGTCAGATTTCCACATAAGTTTTTGGGGGACAACACATCCAAACTCTATCAACTTGTGATAAATTTCAGAGCACAACCTTTGGATGCCCCTTTTCACCTGCAGAGCATCTAGTTTGATGTTTGCAAACAGAGATGTTAAACAAGTGCTTAAATTGAATTGCTGAGTTCCTGGGGGTATCACAGGTCCACAGATTTTGTTTGTTCATCCATCCATTCATTCATTCAAGTGGTTGCGGACAATTGTGTGTTTGTAAATTGTTACAATGTAATATATAATTTTTACTCATTGACTGGTATACTTATGTCTGTATCAAATAAGCTATATGAAATACTAGTAGTTTCCTTTTTGGCTTCTGTCGTGTGGTTGCTCTGAACTTGGTAATTCCTCTAGGGATGTAGTATGGAGGCAGAAACTTAGACAATATCCTCTCCTGAGGTCCTGTCCAGGTTCAGAATCTTCTTATGATTACTCTACCCAGTATTTCTCAGGGAATAAATTGTTTCTTGGAGATGTTAGCAGATGGCAGTTCCAGGTTCTTGGTCAAACCATGAAGAAAAATCTTTCATGGGACTGAGAGGAGCCCACATTGTGGCAAGCACCCATACAGTGAAAGGAAAGGAAGAGGGACAGACGGTTGAGACATAGTGCTTTGTTACAAAGCGAAAGTACACTCAGAAGGGTGTGTGGGAGTCTCCATGAGTGAGAAGTGACCCTGGCTTCTTGGAGTGAGGGTTTATATGCTGTTCTGGGATGGGGGTGTTTCTCCATCCTAAATAAGAGAAGGAATATTTGGCTGTGGGGGAGGATCTATAGTAATTAAGGCCCTGAGTTTGTAAAGTTTTTGGTCACGGGCAGTGGGGTAACTTTTCCCTTAATTTTGTCCTTTCTGGTCTAGCATCATGTGTAGAAGGTCATATAGTAGTTGTCTGTACTTTTGTTCCTTCTAGTGAGCAGGCACTGCAGTTTTTGTAAACCACAAAGTTCCAGGTGTACCATGCTGATTGGCAGGGTGGTTAAGCTGTTGTCAGCTCACTGTGCGTTCATTAACTGCAAAACAAGGAGGTAGCTAATGCCAATCCCATCTGAATATTTATGAGCAGCCACCCTAGGGCGTGTCCTTATTCTGTCCTGCCTCAGAGAGACAATATCTCCTTTAAGTCATATTGGTATCATTTGATGACCTAGAATAAGTTCAAAGAAAAGCCAAGTAGAAATCTGAGTCATAAAAACTAGATAGAAGTATTAATAATACATATTCTACCTGGTCCATATTATTCTTGGTGGGTTTATTCCCTTCCTTGATCTACTAGTTACTGGGCATCTACTATTTTGCCAGGACTTTGGGTACTAGTATGTGGTGATTCTTTTGTATAACTACCTCCTCTTTTGGAAGTGATACACAATTAAACCCACAATTCCTTGATAATCTAATGGAAACATTTGAATAATATTGATTTCATAAAACCTATCCAGCTGCCCTTCCCTCCACTTTCTCCTTCAATTTGTCAGGACTGGAAGAAAAGACGGATCTTTGTAGAATCTTTGATGTTCTGACTTCCTTTGCTCACCACATCCTTCCTGCTCTCTCATGTCTAGAAGCATCACTAAAGCTTAATGTCTGGTAAGTGCTCTATTTTCCTCAGTATCGTGTAAATGCTATATGTTCCTCAGTATTGTGTAAATGCTATATGTTCCTCAGTATCTCCTGTCCCATCCAGTCCTTTGAGCTTCTCTGCACAGACTACTTAAGGCCTTGCAGACTTAACTTTTATCTGCCAGACTCAAGGTCAAATCCAAACTCCGTCTCTGATTTTTTAAGTGTACCTTATAGGCACCTGGGCTTTAGTTCCCAGGGCCTTCAGGCCATAGACTTATTGCATATGGACTCTTCTGCTACTATGTACTTGCATTTCTGTAATGCAAATTAATGTATACCCT
>NW_007755548.1:5757-7464 GCF_000696425.1 Galeopterus variegatus | reverse complement strand
GTAACGATAGCATGAGATTATGAATGTGCCTTGTAGAGCTTAGACTGCCTGGCTTTGAAACAGGACTTCAGGCTAGGTGAATGACTAGGGCAGGGGTGAATGACTAGGGCAAACCACAGGGTCACATCTACCCTTCTCATGTTTTTGTATTGCCCATGAGCCAAGAATGATTTTTTTGTTTTTTAGTGGTTGAAAAAAAATTAAAAGATAAATATTTCCTGATATGTGAAAATTATATGAAATTCTAAATTCAGCATTCATAAGTAACTTTTGGTTGGAACATGGCCATGCTCATTTGTTGAGCTATTGTTGAGGGCTACTTTAATGCTACAACAGCAGAGTTGAGTAGTTGTGACAGAGACCATATGGCCCACCTAAAATATTTAACATCTGGCCTTTTACAGAAAACATTTGCTGACCCCTGACCTAGGGCAAGTTACAAAATCTCTCCATGTCTCAACTTTCTTTTCTGTAAAATAGAGATAATAATAACACCTACTTTGTTAGGGTTAAGTGACTTAATACATAGTATATCAAATAAATGTCATATGTACAATGCCTACTTTGTAGGATTACTTATGTTATTTAATATATATATCAAATAAATATCATATGTAGAACATACCAGATGTATCATGTATCAAAGGTACATATATAAATTACATGTAAAACACTTTGAACTTTTAAAGGCTCAGTAAAGTTTAGCTACTATTATAGCATCATTTTGTTTTAAATAAATTTCATTGTGTATATTTGAGGTTTACAACATGATGTTATGCAATACGTACAGATAGTAAAGTGTTTATTCTAGTGAAGCAGATTAACATATCTGTCATCTCACATAGTTACTTTTCTTTGTGACAAGAGCAGCTAAAATCTACTTATTTAATAAAAATCCCTATACAACACAATTTTATTAACTTTAGTCCTCATGTTGTGCATTAGGTCTCCAAAATTTATAAAGAACACTTACAACCCAATAGCAGAAAAATAAATAACCCAATTACAAAATGGACAAAGGACTGATCAGACATTTCTCTTAAGGAGATATAGAAATGGCCAACAGGTATATGAAAAAGTGCTCAGCATTACTAATCAATAAGGGAAATGCAAACTAAAACCACAATGAGATAATTACCTTATACCCGTAAGTATGGCTATTATCCAAAATGAGAGAAATGTTGGTGTGGGTGTGTACTAGAAAAGACCCTAGTACACTGTTGGTGGGAATGTAGATTGGTACAGCCATTATGGAAAGCAGTGTGGAGGCTTCTAAGGAAATTAAAAGTAGAACTATCACATGATCCAGCAGTCCCAAAGGAGATGAATTCATCACTTTGTGAAGATATCCGCCCTCCCATGTTCATTGCAGCGCAATTCTCAACAGCCAAGATATGGAAACAACCGAGATGCCCATCAGCAGACGGATGGATAAAGAAAGTGCAGTATCTATCTGTCTTTCTACCTGTCTGTCTGTCTATCTATTGATGAGGATACTTTGAAAAGTTCATGGAAAGATTTGTTTTGTTTTTTGGCAGCTGGCCTGCACATAGGGATCTGAACCCTTGACTTACAAGGCTGTGCTCTAACCAGCAGAGCTAACCGGCCGGCCTGTATTATTTTTTAATTCTATTTTTCCAACAACTTTTTTTGTTTTTTTTTGTCTTTTGTCTTTTTCCGTGTCCGGCAATGGATCGCAACCCTCAG
>NW_007755548.1:0-496 GCF_000696425.1 Galeopterus variegatus | reverse complement strand
AGTGTCGCGCCCGTACCAGACCGGGACCGGCAACGGGATCGCAACCCTCGGCATCGCGCCCACACCTTGCCCAGCCAATGAGCGGGAACCGGTCTGTACGTGGGATCCGAACCCTCGGCGGGAGCGCCGCCGCGCTTCTCAAGCGGCGCACTGTAGCAGTGCGCCACCGGGCCGGCCCGACCCGACCCAGGCTCTTTCTGCTCAGGACACAAGATAGCAGGGGGCCTTTGTAGCCAGCAGAATGGAAGCCAATGCCGACTTGGTGCATGAGGGCTCAGGTCAGGTAGGGGCTTCTCTGGAGTTCACTCCCCCTTTGCTCTCACAGAGGACCACATGGACAGTAAGACTGATCCCTTGCACTTGCATGGCTCATGCTAGAATTTTGCATGCTGCAGGGTGACCCACTTGTGCATGGATGCTCTGGAAAGAGGTGGGCTTAAGAAGGGGTCCCTTTTGGATAGGGGAGAACCAAGGTATCAGGAGTTGCCCTGACCTA
>NW_007755547.1:7225-7464 GCF_000696425.1 Galeopterus variegatus | reverse complement strand
CAGGGGCTATGGAACGGGTACATTTCAGGAACAGTAAGTGCTTGAGTGAACTCAGAGGGGATGGCAAAATAGTTTGAAAGGCTGATGTGAGGGACTTTGCATGGAAAGGTAAAGGACAGGAAGGTACTAATGAAGATTTTGAGGGTTTCAGCTTGAGTGATTGAGAGAATACCCATGTTTTTAACTAATATTGAGAATCCAGAGGGAGGTGCAGGTTTGGGCAAAGCAGATAAGCACTT
>NW_007755547.1:4795-5041 GCF_000696425.1 Galeopterus variegatus | reverse complement strand
AGCTCTCACAGTTTTTCTTGTAAACAGAGTTGCCAACTTGGAATTCTCAGAATCAGTACTTGCAATGAATTAAAATGCATCTTGTTCAATAAGGTGACATCACATGGGCCCATTTTTCTAACCACCAGCAAATTTCCCTTGTTTAAACTTGGCATTTCCTCCAACCTGCCTTCACACGAACTGTGCTGTTGGCATAATGAAAATAACATTGCCATTCTCGCTCTGTCACTTGAGTGGCATTTCCAC
>NW_007755547.1:2333-2700 GCF_000696425.1 Galeopterus variegatus | reverse complement strand
GGTCTGGAAATGATACACCCATCAGGCAGGTCAAAACACTGTTTCTCTCTAGTGGCGTTTGGTACCACAAGGATACAATGAGTGTGACACTGCTCCTTGCAAGTCCCTGATGTGCACGGCTTTGTTGACATTCACCATCATTTCATAGTTAGCAGAACTTTTGTTAGCTCTGACATTCACTGTAAAATTAAAGGTCCTAACAAGGACACTTGTCTGGATAAAAAAGCAGCCCCATTTCTGCTTAGACATGTATCAAAGAAGGTGAAGAAATTTTTGACAAAAATCGTCTTTAGAAAAAATGATTTTCTCTTCCAGCCCAGAAGAAAACAGAAGGTACGACCTTAATGGTATATCACATACAGTATAG
>NW_007755547.1:0-369 GCF_000696425.1 Galeopterus variegatus | reverse complement strand
TTTCCTTTGAAGTTTATAGCAGGTGGAAGAGTCTTTCACACCCATAAAATTGACATGGAAAATCAGAAACACATTGAGCTATTAACTTGTCACATACTGAATATAAGTCTAAATATAAAGCTGTTCTTTCCCTTCAGTACTGATGGTGCTGCCAGCCTGGCAGGAAGTTTTGCATGTCCTTTCAGCAGACAGGTAAGTTTCTAGGCTAAAATAAACTGGAATGTTCTAGCTACTGCAGGCTAATGATCGCCCAAACGCACACCATGTTTGATAAAAGTCCTCAGCATGAGGGCAGAAACACATACCAGGAGAATGACAGTGGTCAGGGGAAAGAAATCAGGGACACGTTCACGCAGCCTTTAATGCTGC
>NW_007755546.1:7134-8295 GCF_000696425.1 Galeopterus variegatus | reverse complement strand
TCTATGGACACAAAGAATGACTACATTTTGCAATGATGAAACTGCTAATTATCCTGATTTGATGACCACGTATTTTACACAAATACTAATAGTTTACTCTGCACCCCACAAATATGTATAATCAACTATGTTTTAATTTTTAAAAAAAGGAAGAAAAAGAAAATGGAGAAGTTTCAAGAAAAGTTTATTATAAGCATATAGATTATGGAAAGTTACCAAAAAGCAAGAAATGGAAATCTTGAAAACCTTATGACTTTTTCAAATTATCTATAAATACTTGCATTGAAAAGTAATGACTCCTATGAAGGTAATTTCAAAATCCATCTTTTAGAAAATTTAGAACAAATAGGGCCGGCCCGTGGCTCACTCAGTAGAGTGCAGTGCTTATAACACCAAGGCCACAGGTTCGGATCCTATATAGGGATGGCCAGTTTGCTCACTGGCTGAGCGTGGTGCTGACAACACCAAATCAAGGATTAAGATCCCCTTACCGGTCATCTTTTTGGAAAAAAAAAAGAAAATTTAGAACAAATAATGAATATTTAAAGTATCTACTTATTGCTTTATACTGTACAAAGTTTTGTGAAAAATTAAAAAGAATTTAAAAAAACAACGTTTAGATACAATTCTGGGTACTGTGATCTAAAAAAGACACGGACAAATTTCAATACTACAACTTTTAGATACAATTCTGGCCACTGTGATCTAAAAAAGACATGGACAAATTTCAATACTCAAAGAAATGGCCACTGAAAGGATCTATGTCTGTGTTTCTGGAGAATCAGTTTTGAGAAGTGAAAATAGACCTAGAGAAGAAAGAACTATGCGTTNTCGCTTTTGAAAATCTTAAGTTCTGAGGTTCTTTGTTATGCAGCAAAAGCTAATTTACAAAGATATCCATATTTTTAAAAAATGGCATTGACCCCCTTGTAGTATCATGCTTAAAAACAATAAAATTTCTAGAATAAAACCTTAGAGAATATCCATATATCTTTAGGATAGGAAATTCTCAAATAGCACGTGCGGCTCTAAAAATATAGGAAAAGATTGATAAATTGAACTACATTACAATTAAGAATGTTTTTTAACCAAAAGACAAACTTAAAAAGTTGAAAATGCAAGATGCAGACAAGGAGAAGAAATTTGCAACTCCTATAGTCA
>NW_007755546.1:0-1764 GCF_000696425.1 Galeopterus variegatus | reverse complement strand
CGGCGCACTATCCAGTGCGCCACTGGGCCAGCCCGGCTCTATCTTTCTTTACATCTGAACTTGGGGGGACTTCATAAGATTAAACCAGCTGTTATTGATGCCATAGGAAGGGTTGAGAGAGCCTCAATAGCTGGCCTCAGCCCACCCCATCCTCTTACCAGTTTCTTGACTCCACCACAAGAAAGAATTCAAGAGTAGTCACAGTAGAAAGTGAGAATGGGTTTAACGTAACAAATAAGAGATAGAAATTTCACAGAGAAAGGGCAGCCAAGCTCTTGAGACTGAACAGAGCCCATACCAAGTTTAATACAAAAGTAAGAAATACACATTTACAGAAAAAGCATGGGGTGACTCTAGAGTGAACAGCAGCCTGCTAAAGGCAAATTTCATATAAAAAGAAAGAAATACACACCTTAGGGGAAGTGTGGGCTCACTCCATGAGAGTGAGTAAAAGCCCCACCTTCTGCTGAGATTCAGCATTTATAGTTTCACTATTTAATACATATTCATTCTATCTAATGAATATTCAACTAAGGGGATGTTTCCCAGTTATGTTACATAATCTAGCACATGCTCAGTTGGTCTCCTTTCAGGGCATGATCATTGGTCAAATCCCATGACATGCATCAGACATATTCAAGAATATTCTGGACTCTTTAGCACCTTTTGTGGAAGGTTGTCCAAAGGATAAACTCTTTTCCACTGAGCATGCTCAGTCACTGGGGTTGTATAAGCCTGTATAAATTCCTTTTACTGAGCATGTGCAGCTACTAGAGTTATATAACCTTTTTTCTACTGAGCATGCACAACCTCTGGATTTGCATAAGTCCAGCCACCCTGATCTCAATTTCCCCATGTTGGTGCCAAAAGTAGGTCCAACAAGCAACAGTAACTCTCAGCTGAGGGAGGGCTTCAAAGACAGGCCTAGGACCTTGGAGAGTGGCTTGAAACCCAGAGGTGTATCGTGAAACCTGAAGCATGGAAACTGAACATCTCCTATCTCATTACCTCTAGTTGAGACTCCAAGTTCATTCAGGAAAGCTTGCAGCATCCCATTTACTGTCAGATAAGGTCAATCCTAATAATTCATGGACTCTACGTTTGTGAATTCACCTACTAGCTAAAATTTACCTGTAACACCAAAATTAATAATACTTGCAGTGATTTCAGAGTCATTTGATGATATGAAAAGTGGTGAGAAATCTGAGTCATTTAAAGGGTACATTCTCAGCTGAAGTCAAACAAGGCGATGCTCTGCTTCTCTGTTCCAGCTCCCATACTGTAAATAAGTGTCCTTTTGCATTCTGTTTAATGCCAGATTTTCTGAATTTTTGTACTTTTTAAAAATTTGTAGTGCTTTCACTGGTTAACATGGTCCCCAAGTGGAGTGTGCTGAAGTGCTGTCTATTGTTTCCAAGCACAAGAAGGCTTATAAGATGTGCATTATAGCCTAATGTGTGTTAGGTAACTCTTGTTCAGTTATGAGTTTTTGACTATTGGCTGTGCACTCAAAATTAATGAATCAAAAGTATATATTAAATAAGGTGTCTTTAAACAGAAACGCACAAAAAGCAAGGTTATGTGTTTATTGGTTGACAAATATGTGATCAGAGGCTCAAACGAACCTAACTCCTAGAAGCATTGATTCAGTGTTCATAGTGACTTCATACAACATAACTACTGTGAATAATGAGCATCTACTTTACTATAAATTTATTGTTGTAGTTGTATTTTATATGTCAATATTTCTTCATTTCCCTGTCT
>NW_007755545.1:6930-7465 GCF_000696425.1 Galeopterus variegatus | reverse complement strand
AGATGCGCTTTAAATGTAAAATATGCACTGGATTTTGAAGACTCAGTATAAACAAAAAAAAATGTAAAAATATTAATTTTATATTGATTAGGGATTAAAATATTATTTGGGGCATAAGAAATATATTATTAAAAATCAAATAATTTGGCCAGCCCGGTGGCGCACTGCTACAGTGCACTGCTTGGGAGCGCGTTGGCGCTCCCGCCAAGGGTTCGGATCCCACATACAGACTGGCCGCTCACTGGCTGAGCGAGGTGCGGGCGCAACACTGAGGGTTGCCATCCCGTTGCTGGTCCCAGTCCGGTACGGACGCGACACTGAGGGTTGCGATCCATTGCCGGTCACGAAAAAAGACAAAAAGAAAAAAAAAAAAAATCAAATAATTAATTAATTAATTTGACCTGTTTCTTTTTAGTTTATTTTAATATGTCTACCCTATATCTTTTTCTAAAGTTCTAAAAGTCTTCAATATACCCTGTTGAATAAAAAATGTTGATAAAGAACCAAACAGCTCACAGATACAGCACATTATTTC
>NW_007755545.1:0-1860 GCF_000696425.1 Galeopterus variegatus | reverse complement strand
AAAAAAACTAGCAAGCTATGTAAATGTCAGTTTTAGTTATTTTTTGTTATTTTTCCAAGAACTTTGAAAAAGAAGGAATAGATAGTGGAAGAGTAAGTCAAAGTTGGGTGAGGAAGGAAAAGGATATCTTTGGTATACAGAAAAGCTGATTAGTTTGGAGGCAGAGGGAAAGTTGCAGACACATTTATTGGCACTAAGATTTTGAAGACTTCAAATGTTTATAATTCCTGATGTGTCATACAATTATTGAGTTCTACAAAGTTGTCCCAACATCCCAAGTTAATAAAACTCGGAAACAATCCAGATAGGAAAAAGGAGCAAACATGTTTGTAGGCACTATTCTGGAACATTCAGGCACACATTACATACTCTCTACTTGTACACTATGCTTTTCTCTCATAGTACTTGACAAAACAGCAGGTAGGTAATTATTTGTTTTATTATTATTTAAAGTCAGTCTCCTGGGCTAGACTCCAGCTATACTCATCCTTTTCTGTTCTCCAAACATGCCAAGCACATTCCCTCCTCAATACCATTGTACTTGCTCTTCCCTATACCTGGAAATTTCTATGTCAGATATCTACTCTCTTCCTTATGTTTTCTGCTCCAATGTCACAACAAAGAGAGACTTTCTCTGGCCATGTTATATGAAATACCCCCACACACTTTTATCACTCATTATTTCCTTTATTCTATTTAATCTTCTTCATAGTAGTTACTACACATCTAATTACAGATTGCAATAAGTCTTTTCTAAACTAAGAACTTCTATACAAAAATCTATCTCAGATCAATAATCCCTGTCTCATCATTATCTCAGGTTTTGCATTTTTTAAAAAGCATGTTTTCTAGACATTAATATGTCTTTCATTTATTCCATAAGGATATTGATGATATGATATATCCAATCAGCCACTTCAAGCAGATAGCTAGTAATTGTTGCAAAGCACCCTGGTGGGTACATACGGATTGAGTTTTAGATGGACAAGACTTCCTAAAGACTATTTACTGTAAAATTAGTCAAAAGCAGGAAAACGTATAGTTTAGCTTCAAAATAAAGGCCCATTTGGAATATTTCTTTCTGATCCAGATTATTTCATAGGATATAAATTAATAAAATATACAAAACAGTTCTCACCCAATACAAAGTCAGCATGTCTCAATGCATTTATATTCACTTATTCATATATTTAATCACTTGTTCAAAAATAATTGAATGACTACTATGTGTTGAGCACTAGGCATCTAAAAATAAATAAGATTATCCCTGTGTGCAAAGATCTCACCATAGAACATGTCTTCTTAAATATTTGCTTTTCTGCTGATACATATGATTGATGACAGAATATGCTCTTATACAGCTGTACACATAAGACAGACTGGGGATTATGGGTCATCTCAGGCCATCAGCTATAATTCTTTCCATCTTCATGACTTAAGAATTCATGTGAGAATGCAAGTGAATGAAAGTGCTATAGGGAGAAACTTAAATCCACTCTGATTTATCTGTTCACAAATGTCAGCAGCATACTTATCATCAATAGCAATGTTCTTCACATATATCTTGAAAAAGATCGTGTCATACTACAATTACTGATGTAGTATAATATAAACAGAAAGCAGACAAAAAACCCATAACTTACCATTTTTATTCAACATATTCTTTTGACAAGTGTTTAAACTAGTAAGGAAATCTGATCTCCATGCATCACTTATTCAAAAGTTCATGAGTGCCCACAACTGCCAATATTCTACCCACATATCTTTAGTACTAAGTATTAAAATAGCCTTTTGATGTCCACAGAAAATGTCATATAAGTGACTAGTTATACTTTTATTTTAGTTTTCTTTTATAAAAAA
>NW_007755544.1:6601-7465 GCF_000696425.1 Galeopterus variegatus | reverse complement strand
CTATTGAGATAATCATCTGGTCTTTGTCCTTGAGCTTGTTGATGTGATGTATCACATTTATGGACTTTCATATGTTGAACCATCCTTGCATCCCTTGGATGAATCCCACTTGATCATAGTGTAGAATTTTTTAGTATGTTGCTGTATTCTGATTGCTAATATTTTGTTGAGGATTTTAGCATCTAGGTTCATCAAGGATATTGGCCTATAATTTTCTTTTTTTGTTGTGACTTTATCTGGTTTTGGAATCAGAGTTATGTTGGCCTCATAGAATGAGTTTGGGAGAGTAGGGTTGGTTTCTATTGCCTGGAAAATTTTGAGGAGAATTGGTATTAACTCCTCTTTAAAAGTTTGATAGAATTCAGCTACAAAGCCATCCAGACTTGGCCTATTTTTTTGTTGGAAGTTTGCTACTTACCACTTCGATCTTCTTGCTTGTTATTGGTCTGCTCAAGTTTTCTATCTCTTCTTGTTTCAGTCTTGGTAATTTATATGTGTCTAGGAACTTACCCATATCTTCCAGATTTTCAAATTTGTTGTTATACAGTTGTTTACAATAGTCTCTAATGATTCTTTGTATTTCTGTGGTATCAGTTGTTATGTCTCCCTTTTCATTTCTAATTTTTGTTATTTGGGTCTTCTCTCTCCTTTTCTTTTGTTAATCTACCTAATGGTGTGTCTATTTTGTTTATCTTCTAGAAAAAACATCTTTTAATTTTGATCTTTTCTATTGTTTTTTGGGTCTCTGCTTCTTTAGTTCTGTTCTGATCTTAATTATTTCTTTCTGTATACTGCCTTTAGTTTTGGATTCTTGTTGTTTTTCAAGTTCTTTGAGGCATAGTGTTAGGTTGTTTATTTGAAGTC
>NW_007755544.1:0-2786 GCF_000696425.1 Galeopterus variegatus | reverse complement strand
GGAGGTAGAGTCAAACTCTACATAAAAATCACCATTTCTCTCAGACATACACCAGCAGTCAGGCATAATCACTCTTACCTCCTGAAGCAATATACTGTTGAATATTTCTCTGGAGGAACTGAAAACAAGGCAGTAGAAATTGATATTGAAGGAAGATCTACCAATAAAATGACTGAGTCTAGCGGTGTGTGAGAACCAGCCAGCTATTACTGTTGTGTGAGAATCAATTGTTAAATTTTCAGGAATTTGGAAAACCATTTGAAGTCAAGTTGAAAGCTTGAAGTCAGCCATGGTGGGAGTATTCAATCCATGGAAATCAGCACACACAACAAATGAGGGCTTTCCCCACCCTGGAGAGACACTTGTTAAATATCAGTTTTATTATATATATTTATCATGTACAATATGGCATTTCAAAATATGTGTATGTTATGGAATGGCTAAATTGATCACATTAATATGTGAATTACTTCACATACTTTACTTATATCTTTGTGGTGAGAACACTTTCTACTCTACTCCCTTAGCAATTTTCAAGAAAACAATACATTGCTATTAACTATAGTCACCATGGTGTGCAATAGATTTCTTGAACAAATTCCTTCTCTCTAATGAAAATTTGTATCCTTTGACCAACACCTCCCCAACCCAACCCCCATCCCCAGCAGCCCCTAGTAGCCATTTATCAGCACTGACTGACTCCATGCCAGGTTACCTATACTGAAACTCATCATCTGACAAGCCACATGTATATTTACAGATGTTAGTGTCTCATTCTTAACATAAGTGTGTATCCTCAGTAACCTAAGGAAAGTTTCCAACAGAAAAACCGAGACTATGAAAAATAAACAAACAAATAAAGGAAATGAAAAGGAAAAAAGGATGATACTGAAAAAAAAATGATACTTCTAAAAATGTACTGTTAAGAGTCTCCAAAAGGAAAGTGAAGATATATCTAGAATCATGAGTGTGAAAAAAATAAATGATCACTCAGAAAACGAAAGAGCTTTTGGAAATATGATGGTTGAAATAAAGACCAATGTTTCACGGATTGTTAGATGTAGTTTAGAAACTTCCCAGGAAGTACACCTGAATGTTAGAGATAATTAAAGCGTTACTCCAGGAGAGGTGCCATCTGACTTATAAAAGAGAATAGAGCAAATGTAAGGCTGAAAAATATCAGAAATAACACAAGTCCCCAGAACTCTAGAACATGACTTTTTATTAAAAGGATTCACCATATGTTCAAAACAATGAAACATACATAAACACACTAAGGCATGCATAGCATCATAAACTTTCAGTACAATCAAAATTTTTAAAAAAGTAAACGCTGTCAGCTCAAGAAATAGAGGGAATAGGTTATATGAAGAATGAAGAAACAAAATGGGATTGCATTTCTGAACTGGAGAAGTTAAAAGAGAGTGGGGTGATGCCATCGAAATTCTGAAGGAAGTTTGTCTTTTATGTAATTCTGGACTCAGCCAAATTACTAAATGTGAACAGAGATTAGACATTTTAGATAGATGATGCCTAAGAAATCTTTTCTCATAAACTCTCAGGAAGCTACAAGAGCATAAGCTGAAATATGAGAGAGCAAACAAAGAAAAAAGGAGGCACCAGGTCTAGGAAGGAAAGAATTCCACACAGGAGAGAATGAAAGGGAAGTTGTAGAGTGAGAGCTGTGCAGATACAACAGCATATCCCAAATGAAAATAAAAGAAAAGAGAACTCCAATGAGGATGAGGTCAAAAGTTGATAAATCAAGAAATAATTAGGTTACATTATTTACAAATAAAGTTATATCATTTAGAGTTACAGAGGTAAATACCAGAAGACACAGATTAAAAACGTTGCAAATGACTGCCTCTAAGGTTTGGGGACAGACAGGAGAAAGGACTGCTGTTTTCATACTCAGACTTGGAGTATTTAATGATGTTTAAAAATAGATACACATATTCCTTTCACCAACAATAAGACAAAATATTAACATCAGAGTCCATATAGCCATTTCTAATTAATACAACCTACGTCTCATTAATGGAATGCATGTTAACAGAGAAATAATCAGAGACGCGGTACTACGTTCACTGGAATACGTACCTGCCTGAACCAAGTCTCTGCTCTGCAGGTAAGTCACCATGGAACCTTGCAAAGTGAGCACACAGCTATGGGATACGTGAGTGCCCATTAACATGGCACCATGCAAATCAGTCTGCATGTACTAGTTTTAATAAATCACATTTGGAAATTGATCCTGTATTATAATTTAACTAGTCTTCTAGAAATATTTGTTTTCTGTTCGATTTGCTGTCATTTTGCAGCAGCATGGATGGAACTGGAGGTTATCATGTTACGTGAGTGAGCCAGGCACAGAAAGACAAACACTGCATGATCTCGCTCATTTGTGGAATTTAGGAACGTCGATCTCATACAAGCAAAGAGTAGAGCTGTGGTTGCCAGAGAATGGGAGGGTAGAGAGGAGGGGAGAATAGGAAGAGGTTGGTCAATGGGTACAAAGTTACAGTTAGATTGGAAGAATAAGTTCTAGTGTTCCATTACACAATGGTGTGACTATGGTTAACAATAAGAAATAAGTATGATATATTTTAAAGTAGCAAGAAGATCGAATTTTGGAAGTTCTCACCACAAAGAAATGATAAATATCTGATATGATGGATATGCCAACTACCCTGATTTGACTATTATACATCAGATACATGTATTGAAATGCCATACTGTCTCCCATAAATATGTATAATTATTGCGTCAATTAACATTTTTTT
>NW_007755543.1:7099-7466 GCF_000696425.1 Galeopterus variegatus | reverse complement strand
ACCAGGGGACCTCAGGCCATCAGAGCTGGAAGGGCTCTTAGCGGAGGGAAGGGCCTCTGCAAAGTCAGGAAATGTGAGGAGAGCTCTAACAAACCAACAAGCCAGCACAGCCTGGACCAGCAGGTGATCAGAGACCACTCACCCAACATCGACATCCCCACTGGTGAGTGGGCTGCCCAAGATGTTCAGGAGACCTGACGCATGGCAGAGGACATTATTCAATGATCCCTGGAGTTTACCTGGCAGTATGCTTGGAAGCAATCCCTCCTTGAGGAGTCCTTGAGTCAAAACTGAAAAAAAACAGAACCCCCCCCAACTCAATTAGACAGTTAGATGCCAAAGATGTGACCTTGATCTCCCAGCATGC
>NW_007755543.1:0-3467 GCF_000696425.1 Galeopterus variegatus | reverse complement strand
TTTCTCAAACATCTACAGATAGATCTTCCATATGATCCAGCAATCCCACTTCTGGGTATATTCCCAGAGGAATGGAAATCATCATGTTGAAGGGATACTTACACTCCCATGTTCTTCGCAGCTCTGTTTACAATAGCTGAGACATGGAACCAACCTAAATGTCCATTGATGGATGATTGGATAAGGAAACTGCCGTATATATACACCATGGAATAATACTCTGCCATAACAAAGAATGAAATTCTCCCATTTGCAACAACAAGGATGAACCTGGAGAAACATGTTGAGTGAAATAAGCAAAGCACAGAGGGATAAATACTGCATGTACTCACTCATCAGTGAGAGCTAAGAGAGAAAGAAGGAAGGAAAGAAAGTCCACAGTGACGTGTTGGACTTGCAGAGGGCGATAACATACCTTGGGATACAAAGCACAGTGGGGGGGAAGAGGGAGGAGGAAGAAGGTTGGGGATAATTGGGTGGGGGACATGGGGTACAAACACAATTTGTGGTAATGTGCATGCTGCCAGAATGGATCCGTTTTTCACATCTTGGATGCAAGGGGTGACAATCAGCTTTGTATCTCATGAATATTCACAACCAATAAATTTAAAAAAAAAAAATCTCCTGGACAGGAACAACTGCTCCTCAGTAATATTTAAAAATAACTGTTACTTTTTCCTTTGGTTGCCTGTACTTTTGGGGTCAGATTCATAAAGTCTGTGCCCAATCCTACTTCCTGAAGTGTTTCCCCTATGTTTTCCTTAAGGAGATTTATTGTTTTGGGATGTATATTTAATTATTTAATCCATTTTGAGTTGATTTTGGTATATGGGAATAGTTACTGGTCTAGTTTCATTCTCCTACATACAACTGTCCAATTTTCCCACCATCATTTACTGAAGAGGCAGTCTCTTCTCCAGTGTGTAGTCTTGGCATCTTTGTTGAAGATGGGCTGGCTGTAGGTGTATGGGTTGATTTCTAGATTCTCTATTTTGTTCCATTGGTCCATTGTCTGTTTTTATGTCAGTACCATGCTGTTTTGGTTACTATCACTTTGTAGTATAGTTTAAAGTCAGGTAGTGTTATGCCTCCAGCTTTATTTATTTAGCTCAGGATTACTTTGGCTATTCATGGTCTTTTGTTATTCCATACAAATGTTAGAATTTTTTTTTTCCATTTCTGAGAAGAATGTCATTGGAATGTTGATGGGGATTGTATTGAATATGGAGATCACTTTGGGTAGTATGGATATTTTCACAATGTTAATTCTTCCAATCCAAGATCACAGGATATCTTTCCATCTTCTTGTGTCCTCTTTAATTTCTCTCAACAGTGGTTTGTAGTTCTTGCCACTGGCTTTTATATTGAACTAAAAAGCTCTGCACAGCACAAGAAACAATAGAATGAGAAGATAACCAACAGAGTGGGAGAAAATATTTGAAAACATTCATCTGACAAAGGATTAGTACCCAGAATATACAAGAAACTCAAGCAACTTAACAGCAAAAAAATAAGTAACCCAATTAAAAAATGGGCAAAGGAGCTGAATAGGCATTTCTCAAAGGAAGATATACTAATGGCCAACAGACACATGAAAAAATGCTCAACATCACTCAACATTCAGGAAATGAAAATCAAAACCACTTTGAAACACAATCTTACTCCAGTTAAGATGGCTAATATCCCAAAGACTGAGAATGATAAATGCTGACGAGGTTGCAGAAAAAAAGGAACCCTCCTACTTACTCTGTTGGTGGGACCACAAAATGGTGTGGTAGCCATTTACAATATTTACAATAGCCAAGAGTTGGAACCAGCTAAGTACCCATCATCGGATGAGTGGATAAGTAAAATGTGGTATATCTACATGATGGAATACTACTCTGCTATAAAAAAAATGAAATACTACCATTTGCAACAACATGGATGGACTTAGAGAAAATTATATTTAAGTGAAATAATCCAGGCACAGAAAGAAAAATGCTACAAGTTCTCACTTATTTGTGGGAGCTAATAAAAATAAATAAATGTACAAACAAATAAATGTGGGAGGGAGACACAACAATCACAACAATTCCTTGAACTTGTTAAAACAAGTGAACAGATGTGATGTTGATGGGGGAAGGGGGGAGAAAAGGGGGGAAAGGAAGAATTGGTAAAAGGCCACGAAAATCGACTACATTGTACATTGATAAATTAAATAGATAGATAGATAGATAGATAGATAGATAGATAGATAGATAGATAGATAGATAGATAGATAGATAGATAGATAGATAGATAGATAGATAGATAGATAGATAGATAGATAGATAGATAGATAGATAGATAGATAGATAGATAGATAGATAGATAGATAGATAGATAGATAGATAGATAGATAGATAGATAGATAGATAGATAGATAGATAGATAGATAGATAGATAGATAGATAGATAGATAGATAGATAGATAGATAGATAGATAGATAGATAGATAGATAGATAGATAGATAGATAGATAGATAGATAGATAGATAGATAGATAGATAGATAGATAGATAGATAGATAGATAGATAGATAGATAGATAGATAGATAGATAGATAGATAGATAGATAGATAGATAGATAGATAGATAGATAGATAAAAATTTGTATTACCTATGAAGTTGGCTTATTCAGATTTGTTACTCAAAACTTATTATCTTAATGGATACCTAGGTAGGTAAACCTGGGCAAACTCGTGACACGAAAAATTTAACTTTATGAATTGCTGACCTAAATTTATGAACAATTAATCAGAACATGATAAAGAAAGAAACAGAGAAGTAGAAAGAAGTTAAAAAATAGAAAGAAATGAAAGTAAGCTGCTTCTACCTTTATAATTTTCCTAATTCATTTATAGATTGATGCAGATGAAGATAGAGATGGATATAAATAGTCAGCAGCTCTCAGCTGGAGGCATTTGTGTCCACAGTGGACGTCTTACAATGTACAAGAGACCCCCATCACCCCTATCAATTAATTGTCTAGTTCTAAAATCAACAGGACCAAGGCTGTGAAACCTAGATATAGACTTAGGTACATGCAATTTATCTTGTATGCTGATCATGCATAAAAATAAATTATAATCAATTTTTCTGAGAAGTTATATTCCCATGTATATTATGACTAAAAATCTGTTTATAGAACCCGGATACTTACTAATCTATTTCTACTACTTAAAATGATAGCAACTTCATTTACTTTCATACAATGACAATATTTATGAAAAGGTAAGAAATTTAAGAAATATCAATCACTAAATAATCTCAAAACTATTTTCAACCTAGAACAAAAGGCAGTTCAAAGGTGGTTTAAAAAAAGTCTTTCTCTTCTTTTCATATGTTTTAGTTTCTTTCCTTTTCTTCTTTTCCTTTCCTTTTCTTTTTTTATCAATTTAAGACAAAAAACTTGAGTCTTAATTTCCTATCTGAATTCTAAATAT
>NW_007755542.1:6466-7467 GCF_000696425.1 Galeopterus variegatus | reverse complement strand
ATCTTTTCATACCCTAAGCAGCATTTCTTCACTACTCTGGACTGGAAAGAAGGTGGGCTTATTCAGAACACATGGAAGACTTGGAGAAAGAGAATCCAAAGCATTAAAAACTCAACTCTGATAAACATAAAAGTGTGTTCTGCCAACATAAAATGCAGTTTTTCCAAGATACAAATTTCATGGATAAGTTCAGGGAACCAAAGGGACATTTGATCAATTAGCAACTGAACCAGAGCCGGTTCTGGATCCAAATTCTTTCCTCAAATTTTCCCATCCAACCCCTGCCCCCACTCATTACCACTTGGCTATTCCCTGGTGCCAAACTCAGCCTTCAGATTCTTTCATAGGGACTCTCTTTGCAAGCTTTAATGAAAAAACAAACAAACAAAAAAAGTGTGGGTTTTTCTTTCACCTCTCTGCCACCTGAGTGGATCCAGCATGCAGCCTCTGCATAAAATTCTGCCCACAGTGGTGCTGCATCACAAACGTGCATGCAACAGCAGGTGTGGGTGGAGGGGCTGAGGGGTGAGGGTGGGTGGTTCAGGTTGTGGAGACAATGGGTTCTTTCAAAAAAGAGAAAGAAACCCTTAAAAAATCAAAACAAAAAAGCCAGCTGCAAGAGTCTATAAAATGACATTCAACTGGAGTCCCTCTCTTTAAACATAAACAGAGGTGTAATGTCCACCAGCCCTCCAATGGAATAAAGCTTACGCACCTAAACGCAGATGCAGCTGGATATCAATGGGAAATTATGATTTAAAAAATCCTATTGTCGGGGCCGGCCCAGTGGCGCACTGGATAAGTGCGCCGCTTGGGAAGCGCGGCGGCACTCCCGCCCGAGGGTTCGGATCCCACATACAGACCGGTTCCCGCTCACTGGCTGAGCGAGGCGCGGGGGCAACGCCGAGGGTTGCAATCCCGTCGCTGGTCCCCGGTCCGGTACGGGGGCAACACTGAGGGTTGCGATCCGTTGCCGGACACGGAAAAAGACAAAAGACAAA
>NW_007755542.1:0-5743 GCF_000696425.1 Galeopterus variegatus | reverse complement strand
GCTATAGTTAAGGTAATCAAATTCAATACAACGAACATGTATTGAATATCTACTCTGTGGCCAGAAACTGTGTTAAGTGCCAAGGTATTCACACAGATAAGAGGCCTGGGCTCTGGAGAAGTTCATATTCTAGTGGAGGAGATATGATAACCAAAAATTACAATAATATTGTGAGGAAGGAAGGAGGGAAGGAAAAAAGGAAGGGAGGAGGATAAGGGAGAAATAGGTAATGAGATGATAGTACAGACGAGAAAGTGCCTGATTCTGCCTGGGGAATTCTAGAATGACTTTAGTGGGTGGCACTGACATGAATAACTAATAGTGGCATTAACCATAATCATTAATGTTATTTTTATTGTTGTACCTTGGTGAATTCAAAGTGACACATAATAGTTTGAATAATATGGGTCAAGTACATTAAAATAATCTCTTTCTCGGTTAGAAAGTTCCCTGCACTATGTGAAATACCTAAAACAAGCAGTGAAGAATTCTGGAAAATGATTTTCAGTGGTTAACAGGAAGGTCACTGCAGAACCCCTGACAAAATTGCAAGGAAGTCAAATTGTGCCTTGCTAATTATTTAACACTTCCAGCCAGCATGTGGGTTTTTTAAGAGACATTTAAAATAATAGAATATTGGCATTAGAAGAGATCTAGGCAGATGTCTAGCTTAATATCAGCATTCCTTTATTACTTGTATTTGTCTACTCATCTGTCTGCCCTATTAGTTGAAAGGGAGCTGAGGATAGGACCTGTGTTTTATTTATTTTATAACATTAGACCTTATTACAGTATCAAGAAAGAAGAAGGAACTCAATAATGTTTTCTGGAAGAAAAAACTAAGTGACTATTTATTCAATCCTTTTATTTTAAAGATATAGAGAATGAACCCCAGAGTTATGAAGGACTAAAAGACAAAACAACATTTGTCAGTGGCAAAGACAGTGCTAGAACCCAGGTCTCTTGACCCCAGGCCAAGTTATTGTGCAGCATATCATAGTACCCACTTACAATCAATTGGGATCAAAACAAGGATGCTTTGATCATTCTAAAGGTCCATTATCTTCTCACGGCTCTCCTGTGTACCTTCGCCTCCTCTATGTAAATGTCAAAAGAACACAGGTGGGAAATTTGGAATCTCATTTTTTAAATGTTGCTGATCATTGAAACTGTCTCACCTCTGACATTGTCCCAAGATCCCATAGATCCTTAAGTTGGGTATCTCACAGAGAATGTGAAGCCAGCCCAGATTCCCATGGTTTGATCCACTTTCTACTGTAGGTCATTAGTGGGATTATATTTTAGGACAGAAATGCTTTCACTGTCCCTCAAATGATACCAAAGTTGGTACTGAATCCATGAGAGACACTGGTCCTGTGCATAGCAATAAGTGCTTTTTTATTTGCTCTTTTAAGCAGTAGAGGATCTTCATCCTGGCCTGATACTGTTTTTTTATTTCTGTATACCTTGTACTGTGATAATGGTGGTGGTGGTGGTGGTGATAATGATTTTTTTGTTGTTATTTTTGGTTTTGGTTACAGTCGATTGCATTTTACATTAAGGGTTGCATGTAATAAGTAAAGACAGTAGAGGTGCTAAGCTTCAAAGAGTTTTATAAAGAAATAAAGTGAAAAGGTAGATAAAGATAATAGTGCTATCAAAACATCTTGACATATAGTCCTTCACCTAATCCACACAGCCCAGAGGTTTTTATTCTTATTTTGCAAACAAGAAAACTAAGCCTCTCCCAATTACCCACATTCACATAGTTAAAATGGTGGAGCTGAGACTCCAGTCCAAGGCTTTAGAATCCAAATCCACTTGGAATTTTGACTAACACAAGGCAGGGCAAAGGGTAATCAGCAAAATTCAGCAGGTGAAGGTTAAATTTCCCTTCTGAATAAACTGAAGAATTAGAATTAAATAGATTAAATTAAGCTATTTTTGTGTCAAGCTCCCAAACTTAAAAACTGAATTCTTAACCTCAAACTCCCTTTTCATGTGGGACCACCATGTTGACCTTAGAACACTACAGATTTTGGTAATTCTTATGATATAGCAAGTTGAAAAAAATAACTAAAAGCAATTAAGAGAGCCAAGCAAGTAGAAGGAATTTTTATTCCAGTTGGTGTAGAAATAGGTTGAGAAAAAAAAAGAAAAAGAAAGAAAAACAGAAAATGTGAGCCATCCCTCGTGAGGCTCCAGTATTCAATTGTCAGAATCAAATCTGATGTTGAAAGTGTATGTTACATAAGATTCAGAAAACTCAGCACTTCTGATTATGGCTGTAGTTTCTAGCATATCCTTCTGGCTGCAGAGGTGTATAGTCCTGAAGGCAGAAAAACACTTTATCAAGCAAGTAATAACCAATTTGACATATTGAGTTTCTCAATTTTTACAGGGTTTTCATCACTTGATTCTCCTTTCATTATGATACATTGAGTAGTACTTGAATCTCAAACTTACTCCATTGGTGTCAGCTGTTGATCCATTTATGAACACATAATCTGATATTCTCACTCAACAGGAAGACGCTTGACAGGGATCTCGTACCAGGAAAACTTACCTTTTCTTGGACTCATAAGAAATCCCAATGCATCTCCTCAGAGCATTACTTATTTTTCAGGATCACTCAGAACTCAAATATTTAATTATAAAAAAAAAAATTAGTGACAAGCATTAAAAACAACAGAATCTACATGTGGCTTAAATGAACATTTTGGGAATCACTAGAGCCACTGAATTATCTCCAGGAAACATTAATAACATAATCCCTAACTGTTTTAATCCAATTCATTATATACTACTGAGTTATCAGATATATGCAAAATACTACACTAGTGTAGTAGGGAGTCTGAGGATAAAAAATCATGGTCCCTGCTCTCAAGGAATTCCCTGTTTAATAGAAGATATTAGGTAGAGCATTTAAGAGACTAGAAAACAAGTAAAAGTGCCATAAGAAATGTCACAGCACTCTCATAGTCAATGTCTCCTCCTATTTGTTACCCTGATTGCCTCCAGCCAAGTGCAAATGCCACCCTATAGGTCTAGACTGAATTACTGGTGACATTAATATGTACTACAACAAGGGACATCAAGAATCTTCTGTTGGGTCAAACTCAATGTCAGAATCAAGGCTCTCTCCCATGCATCTGTCCTCCCTTCTGTCTTGGCCTGCTTTCTGGTCCTTAACTCTGTCCTAGCACCTCTTCTCTCTCTACCTGCCACACCTTCAGGCCATCAGTTTTGCCCTTCCCTGACCTATGGGATCTGTTCTCTCTTGATTTCTTACCACTGCCTCATCACAACAGATGACACACACATGCATGACATTGTCAGAATGCTCACTGGGCTTGACTCCTGACCCTGCTTGACATTGGCTCCTAAGACATCTGGCTCACTCTTGGGACGAGCTCTGCCTGAATCTTTTCAATTCACACCTAATCCCCAATGGGAAGGACAGATGTGAAACAAATAATTGCGATACAGTATAATGAATGCTGCAATAGAAACAAGTTCAGGATTCTATGGCAACTCATAAATCTAATCCAGTTGTTTGAACAAAGATAATGGAACTAAATTATCTCTGTCAGTAAAATGATTGAAATTAGAAGAACTTTCAAAAATAGGATTCACGCTCTGCACTGAACCATGAAAAAGATCAAAATGACCACATTTCACACCCAAATAATTAAAATATGTTGTCATGTAGAAGCAGCTACTTTCTGAGTATTTTTTTTTTCTGAAGGTTTCAATACATCATAAAATTTTGTATCTAAGAGCTGGGAAGGATTTCAGAAGTTGTCTAGTTAAGCTTTGTACTCAGTAAACAATCTTCTTTAGGTCATCCTTGTTAGGGAATCCTGCCACTTCACTTATCTATCCCACACTTACTAGTCATATACTATGGGCCAGTTTCAGTGCTAGAGCAGGAGATATAAAAAATGAAACAAAGATCTAGGCTTCAATAAGCTTCAAGACAGGTAGAAGGACAGACATGAAACAGATAAATTTGCAATATGGTGTGATGAATGCTGTGATAGAAACAAATTCAGGATTCTATGGGAAATCACAGGAGTAGGGAATGGAGCCTAACCAAGATCAGGATAAAAGCAATTAGGAAGGGAGATTAGGAATGGCTTTCCAGAGGAGGGAAATCTTGGTATGAGCTGGAATGAGCCAAGCCATATGAGGTGTGAAATACATAGTCAAGATGACAGCATGTATAAAGTCAAGAAGGCATAACAAAGGAAAAGCAGAAGAGGTGAGCAAGAGCTGGATCACGAAACGCCTTGTCTATTTCAAAAGAAGGTTGGATGGAACCCTAAGGGCAGTGGGAAGCCACTGAAGTATGTTGAGGGAGTGAAATACGCCTGGTAAGATCTATACTTTTGGGAAAAAATCACTTCAGCAGCAATGTAAAAGATGGACTAAAGGAATGTGAGACTAAGCAGTAGAAAAACTAAGTTGATGCATGTGATGTAGAGAATATAGCAAGCATGCACTCAATCCAAGGCAGAGGCAAAATGCTGAGAAATAGAAAGAAAAAGAAGCAGCAGCACCTGACCAGTACAGAAGCAAACAGAATGGTCACAGACTTTTGTTAGACCCCAGTTAACTTCACTTCTTCCTTTCAAGTCCACAGAACATCCGAGGAAAACAGAAACTATAATACTCATGGTACGAAGGTATCTTTCTTCAGCTCTTTGGTACTGTCGGGCCCAACATTGTATGAGTTTTCCTCCCTCTCTAACTCTCCTACACATCTGCTGTCCTGGGCTTGCAAGAGCATAAGTACTTTTGTTACGTGTTGGGAGGATCTGAGAATTATAGACCTTGGTTTGGGTCCCATTTTTCTTCTTGCAACATAAAACTGGAACTTATTGAATTAACAAACAATTACAGTAATCCAGATTAAAGATGATGAGGGCCTAAACCAAGGCAAGGGAGGTGTGATGAAGATAGGGAACAGATCAGAGTCACATTTTACAGAAAATTGGCTAGACCCATGGATAACGGAGACTAAAAAAGAAAGCTGACTTTAGGTGACTCTACGTTGACAGAAAGGCCTTCTAGACAGTGGATTACTATAAACAAAGAGAGAAAGTATTTCCTCCTGAGGGTTTTTCTGTTGGTTTTCAATAAGTAACACTGCTAATCTTCAATTTGAGATGGCTTAATTGAAGTTCATTTACCCTTAAGAAAAGGAAACGTAGATGTCTTCACTGTTCTTTCCAGCCTTGTGAGGCTGTCTTTAGGTTTTACACCTGTGTTAAAACACTCGAAGTATGCACTGACAGCATCTGATCCTATAAAACCAACTTATGGAATTCTAACCACTGAATTTCTTGTTATGCGAGTGTACAACCCACTCGTTCTTACTCTATGTTTTTGGTCATATTCTGAATTTAACAAAAGAGATTTAGCATTAAGGAAGTAAATCATTATAGAATATCTCAGACCGACTGACTTCCTGCTAGCCTTTAATGTTATCTGGGCACAAAGTGAGCCTAATTATTTCTACCCAAGAGTCTGTTTCAAAGGAGCTATCCTGGGGGCCGGCCCGGTGGCGCACTGGATAAGTGCGCCGCTTGGGAAGCGCAGCGGCGCTCCTGCCCGAGGGTTCGGATCCCACATACAGACCCGTTCCCGCTCACTGGTTGAGTGAGGCGCGGGAGCAACGCCGAGGGTTGCGATCCCGTTGACGGTCCCCGGTCCGGTACGGGGGCAACACTGAGGGTTG
>NW_007755541.1:6011-7467 GCF_000696425.1 Galeopterus variegatus | reverse complement strand
CTTTGTTTTGCTTCTGTTTGTTTGTTTTACAACCCTTTAAAAATTAAAGAAACATTCTTAAGTAGGTCATACAAAAACAAGCTGCTGATAAATGTGGCCCTTGGGTAGTACCTTGATGATTCTTAAATGAGATGCTACAGGTACTTTAAAATAAGCATTCTGAGGATGAAGAGTCAGAGGAAGTAGCATACGTGAAAAGACAAGATTTTTCTTTTTGTTCTTCTGATTTTGAAGACAATCAATGAAGAAAAATGTTTACTGCGGGAACTTACATTTTCTGCCACTGAAGGTATTCACTAAATAATGCTCTAATTTATACAAATATTGGGGTGGGCAGCCTCGAAGGTGGCTCCCAATAATTCCTGCTTCCTGTCATTCAAATTCATGAGTGGCCCCTCCCCTTAAATATTGACTGGATTTACTGACTCACTTCTAAAGAACAGAATATTGCAGGCGATATGGGATGTCAATTCTGAAATTAGGTTATGTAAAGATTGTGGTTTCTATTACTGATGTCTTTTCTTGTTTTATCTCCCAGCTCCCTTGATCTGGGGAAACCAGCTGCCATGTTGTAAACAGACCTATAAAATGGCCTGTGTAATGAGGAACTGTGTCTCCAGGTAACCGTTAACAAGAACTTGGCTTGCCAAAACACGTGAAGGATTTCCTGATCAAGCTTTAGCCAATAGCCCTGTAATGCTATATAATGGTTAATTATATAATGGTTATATAATGCTATATAATGGTTAATCCCTGTAATGGTCAATTTCATGTGTCAACTTGACTGGGCCATAGTGCCTAGATAT
Organism: Galeopterus variegatus; assembly: GCF_000696425.1. Taxonomy (NCBI): domain Eukaryota; kingdom Metazoa; phylum Chordata; class Mammalia; order Dermoptera; family Cynocephalidae; genus Galeopterus; species Galeopterus variegatus. The sequence goes on along the minus strand of NW_007755541.1, from coordinate 6,661 downwards.
GATGTCAAACATTATTTTGGATGTTTCTATGAAGATATTTTCAGAACGATGTTAACAAATGAACTAGTGGACTTTGAGTAAGGCAGATTACCCTTCATGATGTTGGTGGGCCTCATCAAATCAGATAAAGCCCTTAGTAGAACAAAGTGTGACCTCCCCAATCAAGAAGGAATTTTGCCAGCAGAATGCTTTTTGACTTGAACTGCACCCCTTCCCAGTCTCCAGTCTGCCTATCTACCCATCAGAATTTGAATTTGCCAAGCTTCTACAATTGTGTAACCAATTCCTTAAAATAAATCTCTGTCTCTTTCACTCTCTCTCTATATATACGTATATGTGTGCATGTATGTAAGTACACACACATGCACACACAACACATCCTGTTAGTTCTGTTTCTCTGGAGAACCCTGACTAATACAAACCCCATCTGAACAACTTAACTACAATCTAGTGAGAACATGGGCTACAGGCACCCAGCTAAGTTGCACCTGGATTCTTGATCTACAGAAAATGTGAGATCATAAATATTTTTTTTTGTTTTATCTGCTAAACTCTGTGGTAATTTGTTGCAGAGCAACAGGTAACTAACACACATATGCTTATACGAATATACAGATCTGGCCTACTATTTTTGCACATGTTTTTATTCC
>NW_007755541.1:4051-4305 GCF_000696425.1 Galeopterus variegatus | reverse complement strand
CGCTTGGCAAAGGATGTGCCCAACATAGATACTTCCCAAAAAAACCACATACACTGTTGACGTAAAGAATGCATCTAGAATTGGGGTTCTGGTGCTACAAGCAAATAAACACCAACTGAGCAAACAAAGAACAATGTAAGCTTTTCAACAAAGGTTTATCAGATGTGTAAGAAAACTTCCATTGTTTCTGCTCCACCTCCGTATTCTCAACACAGACAGTGCGATGGAAAGACAATGCATCCCAGAACCAGATC
>NW_007755541.1:0-1417 GCF_000696425.1 Galeopterus variegatus | reverse complement strand
AAGACATTTTCCTCTCAATAAAATTATGTGTGTTCCTAGATTAAGAAAAAATTAAGAAAAATAAGTTTAACAGAATTTATTTACTATGTTCAGCCTTATATTTCTGTTTATTTAATGATTCATTCATGAACTCAGGACTCAATTTCTTGGGCAGAGGGAGGAGCTAACTAATCAAACTTAATTTCTTTATTCATTCATTCAAGCATCCTCTGTGTATCTCTGTGTTCAAATTTCCCACTGATAAGGACACCAGGCATATTCAACTTAGGGACCACTCTAACTTACCATGGCCTCATTTCAACTTGATTACCTCTACAAAGACTTTACTGCTATATAATTCATATTTATAGGTTCTAGGTTGACAAGCATTTTTGTCAGACACTATACAACTCACTATAAGTGGTATACAAAAACATTGTTAGTTATTAGAAATTCAAGTGACCCCCTTTTAACACTGTGAATAACTCTGGTACCTCCTGCACAGGTGTAGGCCTGAAGGGTGGAAATTTTCTAAATTTTAGCACAATGTCTTTGGACCAGTATGGAGGTAACACAGTAATAGATAATTCAGTAGATGATTCTGAGAATCCATTTTCAAAATTTGCACAAGCAGGAGGATGCACTCTCACAGGCTTCATAGGTAATATTGCTGATGGAAGGAAGGTACAATGAAAGTAAAACGACCAATGCTTCTTTTAGCGAAAAGTACCGGTATAAGAAATAAACTCTGAAAGCTTACAGAAAGACTTGAGAAAACTCTGGGAGGGACTGAGCCACATGTTCATTATTAGAAGGTGGGCAGATTGACATGATGATAGAGAAACATCTGTTACAATAAGATAAAATATATGGTCCCAAAGATGGAGTAAACCCATTCCTCCCAATCCCTCTTTTAACAACTAAAATAAACCTGGGCATAACACAACAAACAAGTCGACTCTGAAAGGTAAGAAAAGAAGCCGCACTGCCTCAGGAAAGAAGCTGCACTGCCTCAGATTCTCCATACTTGAGGAACAACATGGAAGTGAGTTTGTAGGATTTTGTTATCCTCCCAGATATCCCAGATGGGGAGTTCTAGTAGCCTCCAACCCAGAACTTACAACCAACACAGACAAGAAACAGTTCAAGAAAAGCCTGTTCCTCCCAGCCAAAGGACCTGAAAAACCGTGGCCTCACAACTGAAAAGCTTTTTGGCAATATCCATCTTATTCCAGCCAAACACAAATGGAAAAATCACCACAACCAGCCCTCTCAGTTTCTGCAAAGCCAAGTTGGGGGCTGATCTTCCACTCCATCCCCCACCTGCCCTGCATAGGAGCAGGCAGTAGCATCTCTGATCTTCTGTCCCCTGCCGGATAGAAGCAGGTGGTGTTCCTCTTTCTCTGTCAAGGTAGTGTCAGTGCTGCAGAAGGGCAAG
>NW_007755540.1:6443-7468 GCF_000696425.1 Galeopterus variegatus | reverse complement strand
AAAAAAAAAAAGTAGTTTTGTAGTCTTTCATTTTCACATGGTCTTCACTATTCAAAACTCAAACATGGAGACCTTCTTTAAACCACTCATTAAAAAAACAAAATGTTTGGTTTTACCTGTCTGAATGAGCGTAACTAAGACAGAATTATCTTTTTCCCTTTTAAAGAAATGCCTAAGGAAAAATTAAACATTTAATTAAATTTACAACTTATTTTACTACATGTTTTACAGCTGCTACTGTGAAAGTAATGAAAATATTTTAAGAATCAGGTCTGAAAAAGATATGTAATTCCCAATAGAAAAAAGAGTTTAGAAATCAATAAGATAGCATATTTTTAAATCAGTTTGTAAGAATTTTAAAGGCTTTAAAATGTTCCTTCATTTTCAGTTTTCAAAAAGAAAAAACCTTAAAATGTCACCTTGATTACTAAGAGCATAAATTAAGAATAGGACATTTTTCTAATACAGTTTAATGTTCATGAAATAAGGGTTGAAATTTAGCCAATTCATACTTGAGTGTCACAGTTTAGACCAAGTTACAATATCCATGGACGTGCTAAAAACTTAATTTGGTTATAATATGGTATAAGTAGGGTCAAAAGCAGTTGCTAAATAATTACAATTAATTAATAAATTTAATGAAATGTCACAATGCATGTCCTTGGTCTCAAGAGCAATAAACTATAAGTCAATGAAAATACAAATTACATAGGTCACTACCCTATTTTGAAGGAAATTTTGAAGTCTAAGAAGATTCCATTTGCAACACATTTTTTCAAGTCCATGGAAGAAAAGCACCATAAAGGATGCCTCTTATAAAATATTCCTTTGATATTTCTACTGCCATCATTTCAGTTACCTTTACTATCAACTGGAAGTGCTTAATGTATGTTTTTTCTTAAAAGTTTTTCTGCATATAATGCAAGCATATTTCATAGCATATTTCATAGCATTTCTAGATATATCAAAAGTTAGAGCTAAAGTTTACCAAACTTATGAAGCTTATAAATTCCTTATAAAGTTCA
>NW_007755540.1:0-1105 GCF_000696425.1 Galeopterus variegatus | reverse complement strand
TTTTTTTTTTTTTTTACAGCAAATATATATTACTTTTAGAATCAGGATGTATTCGAATGTAAATATGCAAAAAGAATGATCTGAAGAATATCTGAAGAATAGTTGGCAACTGAATTCTGCAGGTGAAAATCTCCAATTACTATCTATTTTAGATTACCATTCTGATTTATGTAAGTGATTTTGTAAAATATTGATCATTTAAGGATACATGGGTAGCCTATGCTTTTTTAAAAAATATACTTTATTTTTAATTGTGGTAGCAAATACATAACATTAAATTTAGCAATAACCAATTTGACAAAGGCCGTTATTACATAAGAGGCTATATTTGTTTTTTCTTTTTCTTAGAAATAACAACCTCTAATCCAATGTTTAGTCAATTAGAAAATGATTTAAGAACTAAACTGGAAAGGTGTATTACTTTATATAATAGCTAGATCATTTAAAACTCAATTTTTAAAATCAAAAGTTGTTTTAAATTCAGTAAAATATCTGGAAATTGAAGGAATATGGCAATGAATATTCTGAAAAGGAGAATTTATATGAATCCCTGAATTCATTTAGTGTACACAGAGGTGTGGATTTTTATACAATACAGGTAGTTCTTAAAGTAGCATATACTTTGTATTAATTTAATATGGAGACTAAAGACTGAGATTCTGAGGAAAAATAAACAAAAACAGACTGGACGTAATAACATCTACCTCTTCCTTATATGATTTCCTCTTCTTACTAAGTCTCTTGATTTCATCAATTGTTGGATAAAACGATTTTCAATTTCTGAACTTTTAATTGGCCATGATGATGAAATCCTAGAGAGATCATTTTTTAAAAATTGACCTGATATCAAAACATCCCCAGAATACCTAGGTAGGATGACATCTCAATATAAAAATATCATATTGCCAGATTTACAAGAATCAAAAAGAAGACCCCATTACTTAAAATCTTACTATATTCTCAGCTATTACATCAAATCCATCCTTATCTGTAATTGAAGAAAGATCACTTAACTATATGGATATTTAAGTAGAAGTAGTACTCAATAAAATAAACTTCTCACTTTCTAGAAAGGCTAGCACAGACAACTTGTTAGACTCTATGA
>NW_007755539.1:0-7468 GCF_000696425.1 Galeopterus variegatus | reverse complement strand
GGGGGGCCCGTGCGCTGAGCGTGGGGAGGGATTAACACAGCACCCGCTCCCCAGGGCCCCAGGGCAAAAGAAAGACAGAGTCAGCCCACGTGTTTGACAGTCAGGAGGGCTAGGAACGAGTCGTGTCTGGGGTGGACCCAGTCCAGGCTGGATAAGTGTAGAGCAGATGCCTGTTGGCTTCAGCTGCCCAGGTCCGTTCTTTTTTTCTGGAAAAAGCACCCCAGAGAAGCAGACCGCTCCCACCCTCCGTGCTTGTGGTTCCTGTGGGGCTGACCTCTGCTGGGCAACTGACCCCAGCTTGGCCTCACCGAGCACCCCAGAACCCCAACGGTGCTCAGTTCACAAATGGCCATGCAACCAAACCACGTAGACACAGGTGCGAGTGGGCGCCACGGTCCAGAATCTCCTCAAAATATAGCAAGGAGAGACGCTCTTCCTGCTGGGGCCCAAGGCCAAAGGCAGGAGAAGAGCCGTGCCCCACCTTGAAGACAGGCAGGCAGGAAGCAAGAATCTCTCTTCTGAGCTTTTGTTCTGTTCAGGGCTCCCACACTGCGGGGGACACCCTGCCTGATCAGTCTACAGATTCAAACGTCAATCTCATCCAGAAACACCCTCACAAACACACCCAGAATAATGCTCGGCCAAATGTCTGGGCACCCCATGGCCCAGTCAAGGTCACACGTGGAACTCACATCACATGTGAGATCCCTGACGGCAGAGCTGGAGGGGCCATACCCGGCTGCCTGGCTCGGCCAGTGCCAGCCACTCTGGCCCCCAGCCCCAGGCCCCGCCCTGCGTCCTCAACCCTGGTTCTCCTTCCTTGCTGTGTTCCCAGGCTCCATGCATTCTTGAACGGACCTCTCAGCCCAGTGGGGTCTTTCTCATGGACGCCGTCGGCATCTCTGAACAATCCTCCCCTCTGTTCTACTGTTTGTTGGATAAACAAGCTGGATTATGAAGAACCACTTCCCTCTTCCTGATTCTTCACCACATGCAACTAACCCAACCAGCCTGGCCTGTTCTGACCCCGGGCAGCTGGCACCCTGTCAGCGTCAACAGGGCCTCTCCTGCAAATGTGAGCCTCCCTCGTGATGCTGAGGGTCGATGGGGGCCATGGGAAGCTGTCATCTCCCCTCCTGTCAGCTGCCCCTCTTCCTGCTTGACTTCTGATATCAAAAAATGGCTTAAGAAAGCCAATGTGGCCCAACCTGTACTGTGTTTATTCAACACACATCAATTGTGCCAGGCCCTGAACCCGGGACTGAGGGTTCAGAAATGACCAAGACGTGGCTCCTTTCACCATCTAACTGGGGAGAGAGACCCCTGCCCACTAAGGTCAATACCCAAAGTCAATGCCACAGGGGGAGGAAATGGGGGAAGCTTGGGGCCCAGGGGGACGTCGTCCAGCCTCAGGAACAGCCTCTGGGGGGAGGAGAGAGGACACTGTCCCAGAAGAGTCCTGAGGGCTCTACAGGATTGGGATGGCCCAGGAGAAAAGGGAACGGCATCTCAGGAGAGGGAGCACCATGGAGAAGCCAGGATGCTCGGGGAGTATACAGTGCTTCTGGAGCATCGAGCACAACTGTGGAGTTGGTGAGCGCCGGGCAGACCCCCAGAGGTGGGCCAAAGTGACAACCTTCTCCACTATTCTGAGGTGCTTGGGATTTATTCTGCAGACAGTGAAGGGTCCTTTGCAGATATGGGGCACCCTAGTGGACCCGAAACAGCCCCGCATTCCCAGAGGACCGCAGTCTGGGGGATCCTGGAGTTCTCTGGAACCCACTGCCACCACTGCTGTCTTCTGAGATGCTCCAAGGAGCTGCGGCCACCATCTGGGGACTGTGAGGGAGTCACGCAGAAGCTGCATGGGCTTCTGTTTCCTGGCGTTACCCCGCTGCCTCATGAGGACAGCCCTGAACAAATCCTGGAGCCTGACGGTGCACCGGTTGTTACAGCAGTGAAGGTAAACCCCGCCACCGGATTCCAGACGGTCCTGGAACTGCAGGTGAGACAAAGGTGCTGTGTTCTGGCTGCCAACATAACTCTCTCGTCTCGCCCAGTGGTCAGAGTGAACAGAGGGCTGATTGAGGACTCTCAGGTCCTGTTTCCTAAGCCCTCTCATATTCACCCTCCTCAAGGTGCAATTGAATCGAAGGGTGGGGGGCAGGCCCTAGCACGGATAATGCTATGATTACTGGGTCTCCAGCTGAACTGCAAAATGTGCACTATTAGTAATCCTCGAAATGGCTTTGCCAGGCTCAGAGCCCAAACTCGGCGAATGGGGGCCAAGAGAGGTGGGCTTTGTTTTAGGAACCTCTTCAATTTTCTTGAGTGTTTTTGTGTCTGAAATCCAGGGAGTGGTAACCTTGGCAAAAGAAAAAAAAATCATAATGCATGAGTTTTATATATTTTAAAATAAATCATATCAGAGTCATATTTCCTGTTGGGGTCAGGGTGAAAACCAGGCCTCAAGGTCACCCTAAGTTCCCTGTCACCCACAGTGAAAGTGACTTCCAGTCTCTTTCCAATGTTTCTTCCCCTGACCCGTGGGCCTGGGACCATTTCCTAAAATTCAGAGGTCATTTGTATTTGGTCCTTCGATGTCTCTGTAAACTTGAGCCCAGCTAAAATGCTTTTTTCATGGGTGATGTTATCAGGTTCTTCACCTGACAGCTGGAGTCGGTTCCAACAGACTGAGGACAGCTGAGCGCTCACAGGAAGCGCGGCTGCGCATTATGACAATCTGTGCATCTAGATTATATTTGCCTCACATCTCAGAATCTCATTTAATGCTCAACAGCTCTGGAAAATAAATGTGCTTATCCCCATGTTTTCAGAGTGGAAACAGGCTCAGGGAGGTGAAGTAAAGTACAACGTCACACAGCCAGCAAGTGGCAGGGCTGGGGTTTCATTCTTCTACAACTTTATTGATGTGTAATTGACCTGCAATAAACTGCCCTCTTTAAAGTGTACAGTTTGATAAGTTTTGACATATCTATACATCAAGGTTTCTCAACCTCTGCACTACTAGCATTTGGGGCTGGATAATCAGTTGTTGGGGAGTGGGGGTGACCACAAAAATGTCTCCAGACATTAGCGAATGGTCCCTGATGGGCAAAATCCTCCCCAGTTGAGACCCATTGGTGTGCACCATGAAACCATCATCACAACCAAGAGGGTGAATCCATCCACCCCGCCCCCGACTTCTTCATGCCCCTGTGTGGTCCCAACTTCCTATGTTACCCCTTCCCCGGGCAACTGCTAATCTGTTTTCTGTTACCACAGACTTTGCTTGCATTTTCTAGATATTTACATAAAAGAAATTACACAGCATGGTCATGGGGGTCTGGCGCTCACTAAATGTCATTACTGCCACGTACGTCCACAGCTGTGCGTTCATATCGCTGAGTTGTCCCCCGTGGTTGCACCATCTTTGCATGTCCGTTCACCTGTTGATGGACGCCGGGCTGTTTCCAGTTCCTGGCAATGACAAACGAAGCCGTCATAAACACTCATGCAGTTTCTCAGTGGACGTGGCCTTTCTTTCATTTCTTTTGGGCAAGGACCTACCTGTAGAGTGGTTGATCATGTGGTAGGGGCGTGTTTACCTTTCTAAGAAACTGCCACACTGTTTTGCAAAGAGGTCACGACTTCTGACTCCGGGTTCCGTCCTCTCAGTTCCCACTCACCAGCTGCCCAGCTCCAGAGACCAGGAGCAGGAGAAGACAGACCGGGGTGGGCGGGCGGGGCAGCCCTAGGGAAGGGCAGGCCAGCGGGAGATTTTGGATCATTTAGAAAAGCGCCAAGAAGAGGAGACTAAAAGTCATGTTGAGAAGCACCAAAGACTTCACTGACTCGACGGGGCCTGAACAGACCCCAACCAGGACGTGGCTGTCCCAGCTGGGTCCACACAACTTATTCCAACCCCCTACCTTTTACATCCCGGATCTCAAAGCCACATTCCTGGGAAACTGGGGCCTCCCTTGGCCCTGAGAAGGGTCACAATCGTAGAAACACGAGTCAATTTCAAAACAGGAGAGCAGCTCTGCTAGAAAAAGGACTTATCTCTACTTGGGAACTCACCTCTCGCCATCAATTTTCACATGGCTGTTTTCCACGTTGATTACTTTAGTGTCAGATGCTATTTAATTTTTCCCCTTGACTGCAGCCATGAATAACATATTTGGATCATAGAAACGAACTCACAGTAAACTTCCAGAAAGCCTAACGTGTCACTTGACTTACTCTCCATCCACACGGCTACAGCCCTTAACTGCAAATCTTGCTAGAATAAAAGAATTTTGAACCTATGCGGTAGGTCTGGAAGGGCTGGAGAAATGACAAGAATCTTTATGAAATTTTTTCCTTTCATTATAAAGCCTTTAACAAAGATTTTAATAGTGATCTCATAAGATAATATATAATCCTGAATTCTTGCATTAAATGAGATTTCTTTTTCAAAGCTAAATATAAATCTTTCAACTGGGCAAACAAATAGGGTACAAAGACATTATTTTTCTTATTTCTAAAAACGTGGGAATTAAAATTTAATCCATAATTTTAATGAGAAACAGATTAGCTCTGTTTAATACATTAACAATCAGTCCTGGATAGGATATTATTTTGGATCATTATGTCTTTTCACTCAGAGATTGGTTAAACTTTGGTTATTTAACTAGTTGGTAAATTAGAGTCATTTGAAAATATGGTTAGTAGGCAGCATTTCTAGAATGCTACCAAGAAACTATTATTTCCCGTGAGACTAGGGGTCACAATAGGAGAAAGACTTGCTGTTTTTCATTGAATATCTGTTTTATGTTTGGATTTTTTTTTACCATCTGTGTAATAATGTTATAACTTAAAAAGAATGCAAAACCTGATTTTAAAAGAATGCAAAACAAGAATCACCCATAATTCCCGCTACTAAGAGTCAAATAACGTTTACCTTTTTGTCTATATTTTCACAGGTGAGTCTTTATGTATTTATGTATGTATGTACGCATGCATGTGAAATTATGAATAAATGTATAATAGCAAAAATGTTTTCAAACTAGCCATTTTTTCAATCTACAATATGTTGGAGAAATCTTCCTGCATTAACGATGTATCTTATTAAATGCCAAAGCTGAACGTAGCTGGCAGCCTCCGTGATCAGTCAAAGTCCTTTCTACACTCTAAGGGTATTAGTGAGCTTTTGCTATGGTAACAGCCTCCAGATCTTAGCAGCTTCCGACCATGAGCGTGTGTTTCTTCTCGCAGGACTCCAGGTTGGCTGTGGCTTTGCTGGGCTCTGCTGGGCCAGGCCCCAGGCTGTGGGTCAGAGGAGCTGCTCAGAAGCCCACTCCACGTGTCTCTGTTTGTGGGGCTGAGGCTGAAGGACCCGTGGTCTCTGGGATCTGTTCTTCTCAGGGTGTGGATCAGGAGCATTTGAGGGCTGGCTGGCACCCGTGCAGGGCTCCCCACGGTCAGTTCAGAATGGTCAGTACCATCCAGAATTCACTGGCCAAAACACGTCATATCATTGGCCAAGCCAACTTCAGTGGGGTGGGGATTACGCTCTACTCAGGGCAGGGTGAGGGAGTAGAGTGGATATCCCCAGAACGGTAATACGCTCCTGTGCACTACATGAAAGGAAACAAAACAGGAAGGTGGGTTCTGCCAAGGGACTCACAGGAGCTGTAGAAGCCCAGCGTTGAAACTGATATTTTGCTGTTGGTACGTAGTCCTTCAAATCTTACTCCACATTGTTCCTGGGTTTGAATCATTGCGTTAGTGAGTGGAATGTAATTTATGCTACTAATCACAATGATATTAATAACTAATAACAACTCGCCTTTCAGAGCCCTTATTATGAGCTTTTTGTTTAAGTTATTTAATTCTCACCACAACCTGATGAGATATTTATCATCACGATCCCTGTTTCGAAGACGAAAAGACAAAGGATTAGAAGATTAAGTTACTTGTCCAAAGTTGCACACTAGTGGGTAACAGGAAGGACTCAAACTCAGGTCTGTTTGGCTCCAAACCCAAGCTTTTAAACACTATAGACACAAATGCTAGTATTTTAGGAGTGTGTGTGTGTGTGTGTGTGTGTGTGTGCGCGCCCGTGTATGTACGCGTGTGTGCGGTTTTAACATTCTCCTTCTTATTGGTCTAGGAGGGCAGCTGGTCGTGTACTCTTAGGGAGGGGAAATTACCTATGTCAGGAGAATCCATCCATAGGAGGGCACCAGCAGTGAAAGCTCAGTCCCTATAAAACATGGCCTCACCATAAGCATCACAAGGCCAGTCAATCCGATTTCTGATTCTTCCCTTCCTGAACATGGAAGGAATCTCACATTTCTCTGCCCCCTTGACGTCAGGCACAGCCACGTTACTCCCTGGTCAAAGGGGCGCAGGTGGCCATGGAGCATGGCACTTCCAGGTAGAGGCATTTAAGAGATGGTGGGAGAGTCTCCTCTTCTCTTCTCTCTTCCTTGGCCATCACAAGTCTGGAGGCAGGTGGAGGACATTTGTTCCAGTCACCCAGACCTGCAGTAGTGAGTGAAAGATAAGGGACGTGAGTAATGAACTGCTGTTGTGTGAAACCACCTGGAGTTGGGGGTGTTTGTTACGCAGCCTAACTCAGCCTGTGCTGGCTGATACAGGCCTCTTCTGACTGCTTCTAACACCCTCTCTCTTCTCTTTGAAGGTCCACTGCAGTATTCCTCACTCTGACCCACAGCCAACCTGGCCCTCTGTTGGCAGCCCAGAAACCCTCCTTTGCTGGTGCAGCATGGGGTCTGTCATGAGTAGCCCTACAGAAGCCCCGGACACCGTTGCTCTCCCCTGACGGGGCCAACAGCTTCCCAACAGGCCATCTGATCCAGCAGGCAGCCCCTTTATGCAGTTAACGTGTTTTGAACTTGCATTTTCAGCCAGGTATTAGAATTTGTGTAACGATGCCAGACTTCCACAGGCTGCTGCGAGGCGCGTCTGTCAGGCCACTGCGATCCAGTCGGCAGCCCCGTATCCCGCCTGTGTTCACCATCAACCCTCTCCCAAGATTTGCTTTGCAGACTGTTTTACAGTGGTTTTAGCAGTTATTAATCCCAAGTCTCACAGAGAGAGGTCGTGTTAACTGTACGGCAACCACAGTGCTGAGAGTTGCTGTCCTGGGGCCACCGTTACACACACATGCCTCTTCTTTTGCATCCACATGACCAATTTGATCCCACCCAAAGGAGGGGTCTCCATTCCCATTTTTCCCTGAGGCTTGACGTGAAGATTCTTAAGCCAGACAAAAAGCCAACTCCATCTGGCTGCCTTTGTTTTCTAGCTGTGCCTATGGTTTAATTTGCTATTTTTACAAACACATGTGAAAACAAAAATTCATACCTACTCAAAGCAATGAAGCTATCCACGTTCTCGTTATAGAATTAAAAATAAAACCAACAAAAAGAAATTCAGGTAAGGGAGGAATCTATAC
>NW_007755538.1:6019-7468 GCF_000696425.1 Galeopterus variegatus | reverse complement strand
GTCAAGGGTTAAGATCCCCTTACCGGTCATCTTTTAAAAAATAAATAAATAAATAAAATAACTACACCTGCTAAAGGAATCTATATCCTGAAGTTCATCATGTTTATAAAATGGTCCTATAGAAGCATCTTAATCCTTTCATCATTTCCAATAGGATATTCCATCTAAATGGTTAAAAATAGTTAACTATTGGGCATTAAAGCAACTGGGAACAAGAATAATGCGATCTTAAAAAAATAAATAAATAACACAACCCTATATTTCAGGTAACACTTTAAAATTTATGAAGCATTTCTACACATATTATCCCACTGGATCCTGTACTTCACTGTAGGTGTTACTCCAGGCTTATTTATAGACAAGGAAATTGAGGATCAAAGAGGTTATTCGTCTCAAGTCAGAACTAGAATCCAAATTTTTTACTGCTAATGGAACTGACCCCAAACCATAGGCAATGTTTAACACAATTAATGCTGGTCAATATTTTCTGTTATTTAATCATAACTAATCAGCTAAATAAAAACAAGAAAAAAAACTTCAGTTTCTACCTTGTCATTATCAAAGATCAAGGCACCATAGAACTACCCTATCAGGAAGCTGACCTCATGAGAACAAATACTACAGTAATTGCCAAAAAGTAAGATTAATAAAGCTTTAAAAATATTTACCCGGAAACCAAAAACCATAAGAAAAAAATATATACTTCTGTGAAAGTTTAGATGACTCTCCCTGGATATAATTTAACTCATAATGTTTGAAAATTACAGAAGAACTTTTGTGATCACTCAAGCCAAAGAAACTACAAGATAAGTTTTCAATCAAATATATTAAATGGTTACTTATTTAGTTTTAAAGGAAGTCATGTCTTGTGTAAGATCAAGATGAAGAGTACACTAAGGTAATATCTCAGAAAGCACTGTCTTTTTTGCTTCCAAACACAGCAGAAATACAAAAACACTTAGTCTTCAATTTCTAGCCTTCTACAAGGAAATCTAGTCCTCTCTGTATTTTCTTTATCCATAAAACAAAGCTAATATCTTTCAAACCTACCTCAGAAAGTTGTAAGTAACAAAATAAGACAATGGATATGAAAATCTCAGAAAAATGAAATGGACAATTAAAAAACACCCATTTGTTAAAAATCAAATTAAATGGCTCTAAGTCTCTGAGAAACCCCTCAATGAGGCTCATAAAAACCTTACCAAAAGTCCTTGTAATTGCTATGACACTGATGAAGGTTCTTTTGAGCAAAACCAGGATGAAAATAACAAAAGAACTTTGTTCTGTAATACAATGCTGCATATTGTCAAATGTGATTAGTCACCTGTGTTGCTCTGCTAGCAAAACAATTTATATATATGTTACAAAATCTCATATAATGTAGGATTTTCTCTTTTTAAAAAAATTATTCATATGTATAGTATCAACAGTTTAAATAAAATCTGAGCC
>NW_007755538.1:0-414 GCF_000696425.1 Galeopterus variegatus | reverse complement strand
AAGCTGTAATAGTAAAGCAGTTGGGGGGAAGGGGAAAGATAAAGATACTTGCCCCAAGAAAGTAATTTACGCATTCAATACAAGAGAGAAGGCTCAACTGAGTCAGACCCAAACACCATCAAGCATAACTTTGTGATTTTAGGAAAACCCCTTAAACTCTCTTTGTCTCAATTTCTTGATCTATAAAAAGGGCTTAATTATAGCAGCTACCAAATAGCTTATTGTCCAGATGAAATGACAATGCACATAAGACACTAGTGTCTAGCACATAGTAAATGCTCAATAAATGGTAGTTATAAGTTACACGGTGTCAAAAATCAATAAATGATATTATTATTCAATAAATGGTACTGGGGGGCCGGCCTGTGACTCACTTGGGAGAGTGCGGTGCTGATAACACCAAGGCCCCGGGTT
>NW_007755537.1:6140-7468 GCF_000696425.1 Galeopterus variegatus | reverse complement strand
ACTTTTTATGACTTTAAGAACGAAAAATTCTTATACCTCTTGAATTTCCTAAAGTTTCCCCGGTGAGCATGAAATGCTTTTATAATCAGAAGAAAAAGAGCGAGTGGAAACACGTGACGTCATGAAATCTGAATGATGGATGGGGTTTAGCTAACACTAACAGCAACGTCAGCGAGTTGTGTCCGATGCTCCCTAGTAATGCAAGATGTTAACAAGAGGGGAAACTGGAAGCCACGTATGTGGAAACTCTCGGTACTATCTTTGCAACTTTTCTGTAAATCTAAAACTATTCTAAAATAAAAAAAAAAAATTCAAACTAAAGAAACACCACCGAGAACAAAAGTCCTTGGAATTGCTGTAGGTCCTCTCTGCGCAGGGCTGTGGAATCCAGTGGCACAGTTGCCAACATGCAGAGCCCCTGAGGAGCGGAGGAGGGACGGAAGCTTCTGCAAGGACTGTGTCCACCCAGAAGAGGACCTTTAGGTACTTATCCACCAGATGGGCCATCTCTTCTAATGTGTCCAAAGTTGCTTAGAGCCTGGAGGCTGCCCTGCCTTCTCCCCACCCCATTCTCACTTCCTGCTTTTATTTCTGTCTCTTTCCACGTTCCGTCTCCTTGAACAAAATTAAAGCTTTTCATAGAACTTCACGCTGCACCAGCAATCACCAACCTTCCTGGTTTCTCCGGCCATCATTGTTTGGAGATGTGGTGTCATGTCAGGAGGGTATGCACTATTGAGTAAAGGCCCATGTGTCCCTACAGTTGACCTGCTGGTATGCCCCTTTCCTCCTCTCCTTCCCTATGTCACCATCTGGTGTGGCCTCCAGTGGCAGATACAGTGGAAAGAGCACTGGATGGGGATTCACAACTCCTGGCTGAAGTCCCTTCTACCAATTCTACCAATTCCTTTCTTCTCGCTGAACCTCAGTTGCCAAGTTTTTTGGAGCCCAGCTGCCTTGAGACCTCAGGCAAGTTGCTTCATGTCTCTGTACCTAGTTTCCTCTGTGTGCTTTGTGTTCCTTGTCTGTGAGATGGGGATAGACACAGTTCCTACTTCATGGGGCTGTTGTCACTTAATACCTTCAAAGCTCTTGGAAAAGTGCCTGGCACATAGTAAAAGCTCAATAAGTTTTAATTATTATTATTGTTACCATAAATATGACACGTGCCAGTATGTTAAAATGATCTTCACCCAAAACAATTCTAATCAGACTCTCCCACTGCATAAAAATCTTCCATGGGATTCCATCCCTGTATTCTTCCTGCTGTAACAAGTTATTACAAACTTAGTGGTTTAAAGCAGCACAAATTTATTATTGGACAGTTT
>NW_007755537.1:0-681 GCF_000696425.1 Galeopterus variegatus | reverse complement strand
AGCCAGAGAGCAATGCAAGGGTGAAGCAGATAAACTGGTTGCTAAAGACATTATCTTGGCGGTGAGTCGGCCAGATGCTAATAGCGGAGAAAATGAGAGGAAGGCCCTGCAGGCATTTCAGAAGTCTGGAAGGGTGCCCCAACCATCACAGGCCCTGAGGCTTAGAAGGACTGAGTTGTCCCAGAGGACAGACCTGGGGCACAGCTGCCCTCATGATCCTGCTCCCTGCATCCCAGCTGCTCCGGCTAGAGTGGCTCAAGCATGGTTCATGCAGCAGCCCTGGAAAGTAGAGGCCCGAAACCTCAGTGGTGTCCACGTTGTGTTAAGTCTGCAGGCCGGCATGATGTGAGAGCAGTGGAGGCATGGCAGCCTCCACCCAGATTCCAGTGGATGTATGGAAAGCCTGGAAGCCCAGGCAGAGACGTGCCGCAGGGGTGGAGCCACCACAGAGGCCATCTACTAGAGCAATGCTGAGCAGAAAAGTGGGGTCGGAGCCCCCACAGAGAGACCTTACCAGGGAAATGTCTAGTAGAGCCAAGGCAGTGGGGCTGCTGCCAGGACCCCAGAACATCAGGACCAGTGGTAACGTGCAACGCAGGCCTGGAAAAGCCACAGGCACTAGCGTGGCCCACTGGGCTGTGCCTGGCAGAGCTGTGGGAACAAGGCTACCTGATGCTTTGG
>NW_007755536.1:0-7468 GCF_000696425.1 Galeopterus variegatus | reverse complement strand
CAGGGGATCAGAATAGTTCTTCTTGAATCGCACGTTGGCCTCAGCTGGATCGATGGAAACTGTGATCAGGTGGACCGTGGCATAGAAAGCGTGGAGCCCGCCAGTCAGCTGGGCAGGTCAAGGAAAACAAAGCCCTGGCCCGGCCCATAACACTCCGCCTTGCCACAGAGTCAGCCCAGGGCATGGCCCTGCCGCAAGAGGGTCCCGCAGGAACTGTGCAGCAGCGACACACAGCAAGCCTGAGCGTGAAGCTGGTTCTGACAAAACCCGATGCAGGCTGACTGCGGTCCCCAGCAGGGCGTGACCCGTTGTAAACCGTGTTCCAGGAACAAGCATGGGCCCAAAGCCGTGGGGGTTCACAGAGATGACCAGGGTAGGTGGGCAGGCAAGAGTGAGCTGCTGGGCGTCATGAGGGTCAGACCAGGGAGTTGGAGCCCAGGCCAGGGCAGGCAGGCATGTGGCCAGGCAGAGGTGGACAGGGGGGGTGGGGAGATGGCTGTGTACCAGCCAGCCTGGGGGGCTCAAATAGGGGGCTGGACTGATCAGACCTCTTCAGTGCTGCATGAGGAACATGGGTGACAGGTGCAAGGCCATTCTCATGGCCGCTGGACCGGGGGTGAGGCCTGCACTGCCCCACTCTGCTGTGCAGTAGACTGAGACTGTGGTTCCCATCAAGGGTGCAGGTGAGCAGGGCCGGGCGGTCAGAGGGGCCAGGCGGTCAGAGGGGCCGGGCGGTCAGAGGGGCTGGGCACAGGGCTTACTGTCACAGCTGGTGACATTAACATGACTGAAAGCACATCCCTGGCACGCTGGTCCCTGAGGACCCCTCCCTCCAGGCTAAGCCTCACTGTTTGTGTGGTTACCAAAGCAACGAGTTCCGGAGCCCTAGGACACTGGCGGTGACATCTGAGGACAAAAGACGGGCAGGAAGGTGCACTGCGGCCCAGGTGCGGGTCCTTCCTCTGCAGAACTGCAGCAGAATTACCCTAGTTGGAAACTGGCGGGGGGGGGGCAGTGCTGCTGCCTGAAAGTACCTGAAGGGAACCGTCTGGGACAGCATAGCCCACCCTCAGGAACCCTGGGCCTCAAAGTGGACAGGCCCAGATTCTCGCAAGGCTGGCCCTGCCAGGCAAACCTGCAGAGCCACCCATAGCCATCTCCTCGACCTTCCCCAGCCCATGGGTGCTGCGATTCCAGGGCAGAATCTCCACCTGGACACCTCTGGGACACAGACTATGTAGGAGAGGAGAGTCCAAGCACGTCCTCCCCGTGGGCTGCACTGGTGCCCTGCTTGTCCATAAACACGCTCTGGGAAGTGGACTCAGCGCTCCGCACACAGACTTGGGTTGTCCTCTCATGACATCCATGTCACCCATGGCATGAATGCTGCTGGTGACCTTAAGTCTGCTACATTTTGCCCAAAGTGACCTAGCCAGCCACTCCCCCATCACATGCTGGGGTAGCCGTTCCTGAGTGTGGGTGAGCCTGGAGTGTGAGTGACCCAGAGCCCCGCGTCCTCGGTTTTCTCTGCTCTTACTTCACACTTAGCTGCACCTCAACAGTGCCTCAGGTTCATGTAAATAACACAAGGTGAAAGAAACCCTAAGTGTCTCACTTTCATTACCCAAGCCGCCTGCCCTCTGGAAGTTTCGGTCTCAGAGCTGCTATGAGAACTGCAGCTGACACTGGAACATTCCCTAGCAACAATCTGTGTTTAGTAAATAAACAGCGAGTGTGCGCCAGCCCAGGACACCCGCCCTTCGCCCTTCCTAGCACTGTTAACCTTTCCCCTGTCCTGTTTTGCAGGCAGGAAAGAGGAGGAGGAGAGAGAGCCCACGGCTCACGTTCCGAGTGCTCTGTACAGTCACGTCTTATCGATCCCTTTGGGGCAAAACCTGCGACGAACTTGCTAGGTTCAAAGCTGCAGCTCGCTGCTCAAAGTGGAGGTTCACGGATGCTCGCTACGAAATTCTCCACCGCGGTGCCAAGTTCACGCTGCCTCAGGCCACAGCACAGGATCTTGCAGGGAGGAGGTTTCTCCAGATTAAACAAAGTTACATCAGATCCCAACCTCTTCCACACAACGGGCCCTATTGGGTCAAACATTCGTGCAGGACAGAAGCGCAGCTGAGAGCACCAAGTCCCGCTGAGAAAAGGGCCTCGCGGGGTCAGCTGGCCGGTGGCCGAGCCGCGCCTCTGCCTCTGCCTCACGAGGGTCGTTCCATCTTCACTCTGCCTCTTCCCTGGTTTCCATCGGAGCCGGGAGGCTGGCCTTGCTCAAGCTCTCTCCAGGGCAAATCCACCCCCGCTCCTGACCTGGACCTGGCTGTGCCTGGGTGGTCACTTCCCAGCCCCGCTAGCGCCCTCCAGTGGCCACAGCTTAGCGCCCATCTGCTGCTGGCCCTGGCCTGAGGGATGTCCTTCTCAGAGGGCAGCGTGCAGCCGGCTGCAGCCAGGGCTGGGAAGCTGTTCCAAAGGCAGCCTCTGCCCTGGACAGCTGGGGAAGCCGTCCTGAATCCCACCACTTAGGACGAGCAGGAAGGGGCAGCAGACGGGCTGCTGAGCCACTCGAGGGGGGCCAGGGCTCCTGGGAGAAGTGGCTGACCCAGGTGTGGAGCCAAGGGCTGCCAGCCAGAGAGCAGGTGGAGCTCAGTGTGGCGACTGGAGCGAGCATAGAGACAGCTGGGAAAGACCAAGGGCCACACGGCTGAGCTATGGTCAGAGGACAAGGAAGAACAGCCCGTACGTAAAAAGCCACACGTTAGGGTTGAATTGTGCCCCCAAAGTATGTTCAAGTCCTAAGCCCCAGCACATGTGAGTGTGGCCTTACTTGGAAATAGGGTCTTTGCAGGTGATCAAGTTGAGGTGAGGTCGTGAGGGTGAGCTCTAATCCACTGTGTCTGGGGTCCTCGTAAGAAGAGGAGATTAAGACCCAGACACAGAGGTACGACCGTGTGAGGACACAGGGAGAAGAGGCCTGGAACAGTCCTCCTCCAGCACTTCAGAGGGAGTGTGGCCCTGCCAACACCTGGAAGGACTTCTGTCCCCAAAACTGTGAGAAAGTAAAGTTCTGTTGTTTGAGGCACCCAGTTTGCAGTGTCTTGTTACAGCAGCCACAGGAGAGTCACACACCATGGTCCAGAAAGAGTGAGGGAGTGAGGGACGAGGACAGGAGCAGAGGGTGGGTGGGCCTCCTTTACAGAGTGTGGGGCAGCAGCACAGGTGGAGCAGCAGAATCGCAGGACCCCCACTGTACAGGCCCCAGCATAACTGTGATCCGCACAAGGACTGCCAACAGAAGACAGCTCACCCACACTGCCCAGGGTCTCCCTGAGCATTGCTCCTAACTGTGCGGGGCAGGGACCCAGCCCCCAACCTGAGGAACAGCCACACCCTCATGTCCTGCGCAGTGGGACGTGTTCTTGTTGAGACAGAGCCACAGAGTGGAGTGGGATGCGGCCTGGATGCTTCAAAGATGCCGCAGTCGAGGAAGAACCAGCAGCTGCCCACAGAAGGCAGGTGGGCATTGTGCCTGACTGAAGAGACCAGGCGGCCCCGTCACGGGCACAAAGCCTGGACCCTGGCTGGATTCTGGGGTTTAAAAACCCCGTAAAGGACATTTTGAGGACTGTTGGAGAATTCTAAGATGAACTGCACAGGCGATTGCAGAATTACTGTCCATTTTCTCACCTGTGATAAGGCACAGGTTACAACAGTATGGGTGCCCATGTCTGGGGCAGCGTGTGCTGAAGCAGGGAGATGTGCCACACGGGGCCCGTGAGTGTGGCTTCTGCCTCACCATGGGCAGGAGGCCCGGAGGTGATGCGGCTACACCAAAGGGCACGTAGAGACCAACGGTAGTGCTCACCACCTCTCGGGACCAGCACTCACAGTCCTGGCCAGCCACCTGCAAACAGGCTGATGTTGCTAGAGGGACCACGCAAGAGAGCACCCAGGATGAGCGTATGTCACCATGAGTGTGTCTTATGAGAAACACACCCTTGGACTCCTGGCAAGGCTTTCTGTGTGGTGCAGCTGCACTGGGCACCCCAGAATCCAGAGACTAAACCCCAAGTCGCTGGGGAGACATCCTTTAGTCTCTAAGCCAGAAGGGGTAGTTGAGTGAGGGGCAGAAAGCCTTTTAGTGTGTGTGTGTGTGTGCATGTGGTGGGGCATGTGTGTCTGTGCCCACCTGCATGTGCACTTGCAGAAAACCCCATTTATTCATTTCTGGAGAAAGACAGTTTTATGCTTTCAAGCAAATGTTCTAACAGGGGTTGAGGAAAGGAGCACCCCAGCCACGCCCCCCATCCTAAGCAGGGGTCTGAGATGAGGCCAGGTCTGTTAGCACCAGGAGCCACTCGAAGCTGCACTTGGCAACAGGACAGCGTGCGGCCAATTTGCTGCCACCTGAGCAGTCTGGGGAGGGGCTGGTGGCAGAAGGCTCCCTGTAGATGGTTGTCACCTGATTGTGATCCTCAAATTCATAGACCTGCTCTGCCCCCATAACCCTTGTAAATGGGAGAATGGGCCTGTGAGCCCCAAACCCCTCAGGACAAGATAAGGGTCTGAGACATGTGGCCGGGCTCCAGGCAGCCCAGGAGCTTCCAGACTTTCTCCTGCATGAAGAGCTGATCCCTGGTCTTCCAGGCACTGGTCACGGGGCAGGTGTCAGAAAGAGCCTTCGGGCTTCTGGGCCACTGCCACCTTCTCAGGTTTGGCCTGTAGGAAGCCCTGGTTGAGCAGGCTGTTGTCCCCTCTGATAGGATCTTGAAGGGATATTTGTCGGTAAGGACGGAGACTTGGGCGGTGGAGACACCATCACCTTCACATCCCTGTCCATGATATCAAGAGCCAGGGACTTGTGGACTTTCTCGATGGAGCTCCGCTGCAGCCCAGTCTTTCTCCTCTGCTTCTTGGGTCTCAAGTCATCCTCCATGATGAGTTCGGGGCTGGCTTCGAAGCACAGCACGTCCTTCAAGTCCTCCTCTAGGTGCGGATTCTGGGGAAGGGGATGCAGTGGTCTGTACTTCTCCAAGGTGTTCTTGAACGGGGTTGGCATGTGGGGAGTGGGGTCCATGGAGTACTTCTGATCTGGGGCTACAAACGCAGCATGTCCCTGCTGCAGCGGCGCGGTGACCACCACCTTCTGGCTGCACACTGGGGTGGATGTCAGCAGGGGAATCTCCAGCTCCAGTGTGTTCTGTTTGTTCCAGAATTTCAGGAACTGGGAGGCTGAGAAGGGCAGGGTCTCGATAGGTGTGCTCTTGGGGGTTAGGCTGTTGTAGGAGTCCAGGAAGGACAGGCTGGTGCTGTCCTCTGTGATGGGGACAGAACCACATGCCTCTTCTTCTGTCTCTTGAGCACTGAGGGTGGCGTGCCAATGCCTGAGCCCCTGACTTCAGTGCTGGGGGAGACAGGGATCAGCTCGCACCAGCTGCTCCAGCTCAGATCTGAGATGGTGTGGCTGTCCAGGCAGTACTTGGTCACACTGGGCACGGGGGTAGCTGGCTGCTGGGTTGGCAGTTCCTGCAGCTGATGTGATAATTGGGGCTGCACGGGGCTACTGCTGATGCTGCCTTCTGTGGATGGATCCTCAGGGAGGTCAAATTTACTCAGGTCACAGCAAGTATCAGGGTCTGATGCGATCAAGTCCAGGGCTTCAGAGAGGCTGGACCCCACAGCGTGGATGAGGAGGTTTGCCGCCTCCACCACCCACTTGTAGGGCAGGCAAGATTCAAGGGGCGATCCCTCCTGGTCTTCATGCTTAGGCAATTCCTCCAAGGGCTCTGGTGTTCGACCTCCATCCATCTCTGCAGGGACAGGCTCCTGCTCCTTAGAGGTGGTGGCTGCCATGGGCTCCTCCTGCGGCTTTCCTCTTCACGGCCAGGGGATGCCAGAGACCAGTTGGTCATGAGACCTCCCTGGCCTTCTGCAGGCTGGGCACTCTGTCAGCCATCCTTGTCCTCAAGCCCCAGTAGCAAGTACACAGGAGGCCTGCAGCTTTGGACTTGCTCAGGAAGCCTCCTGCGTCCACTTTCGTTTTGAAGGTGAAGTTCCAGCAGATCTTCACAGCATGGTCCATCCTCCCGGCAGCACCTTGGCGATCTCACAGGTCACCCAGCCCCTTGCGGGCCTCGCAGATGATGCGGTCCTCCTCCTCGGTCCAGCAGGACTTCATCTCGGGGTCGAGGTGGCTGTGCCAGCACTCGTGGCACGGCTTCCCTCACCAGTCTTTCTGGTGCCCCCTGCTTCGTGCCGGTCTTCTTGACCAGCTCAGTGACTTTCTGGTCTTCCTCTTTGGTCCCTGGATCCTCAATAAGGTCTGGATTCAAAACTCTCAGCCACCGATACTGGCATTGGTGGTCAGTGTGGTTAGGAAAGTAGCGGGCCAGGAACGTCCAGTCTTGCCATCGTCCAACCCGCCTCACCAGGGCCCCCGGCTGTTCGTCCTCCTCATGGGTCCATTTGACCTTGCACTTGCTATCCTCTGCTCCGGCACATTTGAATCTGTGTCCTGCTAGTGCAGCTTGTCCAGCTCCTCACCACATGTCCACTGAGACATCTCCCCAGCCCAGCCACACCGCACTTGCCCATTTGCCAGCTCAGGCCAGAGTGGGAGCTGGGCCGGGGTCAGGACACAGGGCACGGGCTGCATTCCAAGCCATCAGTGTGTCTGCAGGCCCTGCACTCACTCGCAGGAACTGTGGCCAGTGCCAGCATGCACAGAAGTCTTACAGAAAAATCTACAGCTTTAAATAGTTATATTAAAAAGAAAAAAATGTCTGAAATCGGTGACCTAAGTTTGTACCTTAAAACGGTAGAAAATGAAGGAAAAGTAAAGCTGGAGTTAGTTGAGGGAGATGGTGGTAAACATAAAAGTAGGAATTCTTAAAAATTAGAAATATAACAGGCAAACAATAGGAAAAATAAATTCAAAAGTTGATTCTGTGTAATATCAATAAATATAATAAACTCTAGGAAGATGAGTGAAGAAAAGAGAGGGAAGTAAAAGGCACCAGTCTGGTGACGGAGGAGGAAGGCGCATCACTACAGACCCTACACACGCTAAAGGGACAATGGGAAATACTGTAAACAATTTCTCTCCAAGAAATTGGACAATTTAGATGAAATACTTAAATTTCTTGAAAAATGCAACTTGACAAAACGAACACAAGACAAAACAAAAGAGCTGAATTCCCCTTCATGAAAGGAATTGAATTCGTTATCAAAACCTTCCCACAAAGCAATCTCTAGTTCTGTGAGGAAGAAAACCAGCCAGACCCAGACTGAGGGACATTCTGTGGGCAAATGCCCTGGTGTCTCTGACCAATCAAAGGTGTGAGGAACAAAGCAATGGGGAAAGGAGGACTTCAGGGCACAGCAACCACATGCCACGCAGGAGTCTCGTGTGGACCCGACGTGTCCCAGCATCTGTAGGAAAACTTCTCTGGAACACAGGGAAATA
>NW_007755535.1:0-7469 GCF_000696425.1 Galeopterus variegatus | reverse complement strand
ATTTTAATCAATTATTAAGCTTCTAATCCTATTTTAAAATGCATGATGCAAACATGTTCATGATGCAAACATGTTCAATTTGTGAAAATGCTAGATATTTTATGAAGGAGGACTGGAAATAACAGAGCATTAAGTGATGCTGGGCCAAAGATTCCTGGACAGTGGCTGCCCCCAGCCCCACTCCAGTTGTTGAATGATTTGGTCAAGCTTCACAATGATCTGGGGTGAACTGGATCCCCTCCATCAGCATCATTTCTCTAACTCAGGACTTCCAATACAAATTAAAGTGACTCTCCAAACTACCTCAATCAAGCGGGAAATAGTACAAACCAGGAAAACACTCTGGTGTCTTAGGGAAGCCAACCTTTAACAGAAGCAATCACTCTTTCATGGGTTTCCAAGGGCAAAAACTCTGATTTTCTCCACTTCCTCCAAAAACTCGCAAGCTCGTAGTCCCTCATCCTCTGGCCTGAGGATGCCAGTTTGATTTGAATGATTCCTCAACATGATTGCAATTTGTTAACAAACATTCAAAAAATTTCCATATGGGCAGAGTTGGAAAAAAAGAGTCATCATGTTTCAGTGTTTGTGATTTGCAGAGGTTGAATGATTCCTCAACATGATTGCAATTTGTTAACAAACATTCAAAAAATTTCCATATGGGTAGAGTTGGAAAAAAAGAGTCATCATGTTTCAGTGTTTGTGATTTGCAGAGACTCTTTAACAAGTCTCACTTTTGATGCCTGTATCTAAGAAAGGTACTGACCTAATTTCTAAAATCAGCAATCTTGAAATATTTTTATTGTAACAATAGTCATAATGAAGTCTTAAAGATCCAGACTTTTGACATGCAGCATGGTTCACATTGATTTCAGAATGGGTATAATCATTTTAACTCATAGACAAGGTAAATTATGTTTTTTAACCTTTTGGGGCAGATAATAATCTTTCAAAAAGATTTATATTTGCACATTGCCATGCTCTTTGCTATCCAGTGAATAATTTATGTATGAATACTTATAATGATTTTAGAAATACTTATAAACAAAAAAAAATCTCTATCACATTTTGTTGTTGAAATTATTAGTGATACTATAACGTATAAGATAAAAGATGACTCTAGTAACCTAGTGTGCAAGTTGCAGTGTGCACATGAACATTTTGGCTGAGAGTAGGTTTTCCAACATTAATGCCTATAATTATTCCAAAATTCATTACATTTAAACTGATTATTTTAAGTGTAAAAATACGCATTGTTCTTTCAAATCATAAAAGCTGAAGTCAGAATAACTGTTTCTAGGCTTTGTCCTATTTGTGATAAATATCACTAAGTTATCTGTACTTGAAATTTAGATTCAGTTTCATCCACTGTTTAAACCTCATTTTACAAATCAAAGCCCAGTAAGGAAACAAATGGAAATGCGTCTTTCAGCAGCATCCTCTGACAGTATACAATAAACAGCATCATTCACAGGACACTCGTCATACCATTTACATTTAGGAAGAAGAAAAATGCTGATTAAGCTTCCGTTTGGCCCAAGTTTTCTAGTTCACAGCTTGTTAAGCAATTCAGTCTTTTTGGTTTTCAAGCCACACACATCACTCATCATAACACGCCAGAAACAGTAAAACTACCAGAATGAGTGGAGCTGTTTACTTCTGACACATTATAACATTTGTGAGCCAGCAGTGTCCCCCAAACATGTGTTATTATTATCTCTGGATTGTAGCTCAGCATCCAAGGGCCCCTTCCTCTCCCCAAGGTTTGTATTTAAACCCCAGAAAGGGCTCCCTTACATTAAGTGTAAAATTTTATTTCTCGTTCAATGACTCACCCCTTTGTTTCAAAGGAAAAAAAAATCATCTGATCTTTTTTGCAATCAAATAATTTCCATGTTTGTGGAAGAGTTAAACAAAATAAGAAATTGCTAAACATTGTTGAGTTTTATTTATTAGATATGGTGACAGTTGTGCACGCAGTAAAATTGCTCATTTTTGGTTTTTAACATGCTGACCATGGTAGAACTCTGAGGGTAATACCAAGGATTTATAATATCAACGGAAGAATACCAAGAGGAAAAGCCCATTACTTTATAATAATTTCATATGATTTGGTAAATATCTGAGTTGACACTGACCTTTTATTAATCATGAAGAAAAATTTCCCTGTATATAAAATTAATAGTACAATTTTATAATTGACTATTTAAAGCCATACCAGAAATAAACTGTTTAAAGCACTCTCTAGTATTTCAAAACATTTTTATTTTGTCAACATATCTACTTTAAATAGTTTTTTTCAACTCTTTAAAGCAATTTCTAACATATAGCTCTAAAATCCACTTTAAGTTACTGAATGTAGTAAAAATAAGTAGAATACTTGTATTTTAAAATAGATTACAATTTAGACTGGACTTCTATTAGTCCGAAGTACTTAGGTTTTTTTTTTTTTCTTTTTGCCATTTAAAAAACTCTTGGTTAGTAGCTAATATTCTTTCTTTATTATGCTTCATTTACTTTAATTATCCTTGCAAAAATACTATGGAGACAAAGAAGAATACATGTGTTTTAAATTATCCCTTATTAAAATTCAGAAAAAGGATAATGTGGATGATCAGTTCTTATAGAATAAAGGTTGTAAAATAGGGTTTGGAAGACATTTCCAATCATCTGAATATGAATAAAATATTTTTTATTAGTGAAATTTCAAATCATGTGAAGAATTCTGTTTTTGTTAGTCACAGAATATTAGACTTTTCATGCTGTGTTGGGGTAAATCTGTGCATGTGTGTATATATACACACTGAGAGAGAGAGAGAGAGAGAGAGAGAGAGAGAGAGACCTAACCTGGATTGCCTTTAAATTTATTACAAGGACAAAATTCAGAAACTAACTCTCTGTCTTGATCTGAGGCAAGTTATGGTTCAAGTCTAAGCCTAGATCACTTCTGGACATCCTGATCTTCTCTAAACTACAGTTATTGTTCTATTGAATATGCATTTTTCATACACTGTCTTGTATGTGTGTGTATGTGTGTGTGCACTTGTAATTTATCTGTCTCTGTAATGTTTTTTTCTACTATGTATTTCTCTTTCAAGTATAAGCTTAAATATCATGTCCTCTTCAAAGCCTTCTTGGGCAACTCCCAAATTCGGTCAAATCCCTTAATTTTATATTCTCACAACACTCCACACTTGTTGTTTAAAGGCTTTTTCAAAACTATGCTTGAGTAAGTATGTGTGTATTGACATGTACTCTGTTTCCTACTCCTGATTTTGTGCTCTTTGAGGTAATTACTCTTTCTGCCACTCCATGGCTGTATTAACAGGAGCCAGCACAATGCATGGTCATAAAATGAGATGTAGCTTCATGAAGAATGAAAACACAGATGAGTGAATGCTTAATATTTTAAGATCTTCGAGGATCATAAAATTATAGTTTTTCATCTGTGTGCATATTCCTTGGAATTACTGCTAGAAAAGAGGTACCATAAGTGCTAGGGGGTGACAATATGTTCGCAAAAATGAACAAGGTGTCACCCTTAATAGATCTTATGGTGTAGTGGGGAGATAGGAATATAAATAACACTGTAATAACCATATGATAATAAAAGAGGGAGAGAGAGATGATACTATAGTAGTTATATGAGAATATGTATTAAGCTGATTTCCCCAAGTCAGGAGATCTGTCCTTGTTTTTCTGAGGAATTTAAGATAGAGCCGATATCTGAAAAATGAGTAAGATTTAATCAGTTGAACAGCAGTAGGGGCGGCTGGGAGGAAAAAAAAACATTTCAGTTAAAGGGAATTGCATGCACAAGGAAAAGAGATGTGGCTGTAAAGAACAGAGCATTAACAAGGAGCAGTGCCCGGAGCAAAGCAAAGGAAGTTAGGGGATAGGTAGGAGCAGCAAGATAGGGCACTGGAATGTCAAAGCTAAAAGAAAGAAAAGGCATGGATCTTTTTTGAGCCATGGATGACCAAAATTATACACCTGTCTTTTGAAAGGATGATTCTGGCTTGGAAGAATGTTAGAGGAGAGGGACGAACAGACATATAACTCAGACAAGTTAGGAGGTCATGACTCTATGCCAGGTGAGAGACAATGAGTACGTCTATGAATAGTGCCTCTAAAAATAAGGAGAGTTTCTAAACTCATTTGATCAAGTGTTCATTTTTGTTTATTTGTTTTTAATTTATTATATTTTTAAACTTGTGTGCCAAGGAATAGGCTTTGAGTAAGGCGGATTTAATATTATCCCATCTTTCAAACGACAAAATGGGGGTCTAGAAATGTTTATAACTTTGCCAAATATGCAGCAAATCTGTAGAAGGGCAAGATTAGATCTCAGGGAGAAGTGTAAGTAACATTTAATGAGGCATCATCAAGCTATAGGAACTGCCTTGAAACAGTCTGTTTTTATCTAACTTAAACACTCCCTCTCCCTCTCTCTATCTCTCTGCAGAGTTTCAGTTCTCTGTAATCTAACTCTTGGCTTCCCCCAAAGGAGAATTTACTATCTGAATGATCAGCAAGAAATGATCTATTGAACTATGTTAATTTACTAATTTTAATCACCGTGCTCTAAAAAAAACAGAGAAATTCATATTGATTCACAGATAATGATTTTTATACTTTCTCTAGACATCAATCTGTCTGAGTAAATTAAACTTAGGCCAGTTTGTAGAAGGAGCTGCCTCATTCCACCAGTCTCTACTCCACTCAGCATGGCAGCTTGGCAGGTGCCTACCTGTCTTAAGGAACCTTGGCAACATTTTTTATGAGGAATTGCCAGTTTCTACTTCTTGTGGCTTGTGACCAAAAGGAGGTCAATAATATCCTGAGTCAGATTCTGTTTCAGTGTAGATAGAAAAGAAACCCTTATTCTGGCCTGTTGGATTATTCATGTAGTTCAATCAGACAGCTCCACGGCTCAGCACTGGAAGTTGCCTGTCTTGGCCTTCCTAAACTGATTAATTTTCCATATGACTATTACTACTGTGTGTATTCCTTCTAGGAGACTTCCTGGGAACTTGTGGATATAATATTTATGGTAAGATTTTGTCATCCCTGATTCGCTGTTATAATACCATCTAAGACACATGGTTAGCAAGTCACAGCCCATGAGATAAATTCTACTGGATGCCTATTTTGAGGACAAACATTTATTGGGACATAACCATGCCCATTCATTTGTGTATCATTTCTGGCTGCTTTCATGCTACAATGGCAGAGCTGAAGAGTTGCCACTGTTGACACTGTAGACACTGCATGGTCTACAAACTTAAAATTTTTATTATCTTACCCTTTACAAAAAGAGGTTTCTGAACCCTAATCTAGACTAATATTTATACCTAATAATGAGCACTGTCTTCTTGCTATTTCTTATTAAGAAATTATATTATATTAAAAAATTCTTTGACTGAATCATCTTATAGGAATACTGAGAATTTATATTAACCTAACTTTGTCAAGAAAAAATCATGCAGTTGAGTAAAATAATATATTTTCTTACCAATAATTGATATATATAAGAGAGAGTAGAGGGCTTAGAAAGACTTAAATTTTCCTCTGCAGTGAAATGTGCAAAAGAACCCTTTAAATCTTTTATGTTCCCCCATTTTTATACATCAGCTCTTTTGTGGTTTATTTCTCCATTTAAATCTCCCCCTGGTAATTATGTCAACTAGATTTCTCCTGTACTCTTAAAGTTGATACTGGGTCTCATTCTACCCCAGGGAGGCTTTGCCTGAGGGGTCTTGATAAATAGTGTTTTCTGGAACTGATAATAAAGAATGTGTTCCGTAGCATGTGTGTAAGATCAAGGATGATCGTGGACTAGTTAGCTCTGCTGACAGCAGTCATCTAGACTAAGTGGTGACAGACTAATATAACAATGACATGTCAAAACAAAACAGAACAAAACAAAAAAACACATACATCAGAGATGTATTTTTTTAAATCCCTTATGAATCAAAGATTTTTTATGCTGACACTTTTCAAATTAAATTAATGGAACTATCAAGTAGCATGATATGTTTATGAAATATTCTAGAATATTTCTATAATGATACTGCTTCAAACTTCAATGAAAGCAATCTGAATTAAAATTTAAGCATAGCCCTTATTTTTATTTAGTGTAAATAAGAGAATAAAAAATATTAAAACTGGATGCCTCTGTTAAGCATATGACAGTACTAAAGGACTTTCCTGTCATTATGATTATTTGCCAATAGAAATTCCTCAGGCAAATCATTAATCTCTAAGGGCTCATTTATTTCTCCTCTCAACATTGATTAAATGGCATATAAAATTTAAATTACTTACAGCTGATCTAAATAGATTACACTGCTATCCTATGGTATGTCAAGTCTCCTCAAAATTCATGCAAGAATGACACGGCTGCACTCCATTGTATTTATTTTACAGATGATGAAATCAAGAAGACTTAAACAAGGGCAAATACATACCTTAAGCTCAGCTGATAATTAAAGATGTGAGTCTACAATTAAAATGCAACATGAAATGTCAGCACTACAAGTATGAGGGTACTTCAAAAAGTTCATGAAAGTATGTGTATTATCTTTTAACTCTGTTTTTCCATGAATTTTTAGAAGTACTCCCATACTCTTCTGGGAGTAGAATGCCAAATTTATGGAAACTTAATGCTATTTATTTGATTCGTTTTTTTATATTTTATCTAACTAATAGTTGCAGAAAATTTAAAGAAGCAAACAGTACTATAAGACTAATAAAGAAATCAACAGTCTCCTAATCCCCAGTTCGTTTCCACTCCCCAGAGGTAACCACTTTCAACTCTTTCAATTTATTACTTTAATAATTATCTCTAAAAATCTACATTAATACTTATATTACTACTTTTTGATTTTTGACTTGTAGGCATTCTCTATTCACATCCTTCCATGGAAGGTAAAGATCTAGATCTTGTTTTTACTCCTTCTCAACCCCCACACACTCACACACATTTCCTATACCCACATGCCCAAAACAGTGGTACTGCAATTGTCATTTAGGTCACAATAATGCTCCCTATATAAAATGTATAAATAATATGTAAATGGTACCAACAGCTGAGTACTGTTGCATGGAAGAGGAAGGAGGTCCAGGTTTCAATATTAAACTTTTAATAGTGTCTTTTTTTTTTTAAATTCTGGCTTCGCATTTACTCCCACTTCAAAAGGGGACATGTGGTTCCCTTTTGAGCGTTCCATAGTATCTTATCAGCTTTCCTCAATGTCAGGTAAAAATCATCTTTCTTAGGTTTCTAAAGTCATTTACCATGTATACATCTGGCTCTCACTTTTTTTTAATATCGCACTATTTCTTCTATCATCTTTGCCTTTTTTGACTGAAGTTTTTTTTATAAAATCCTTTGTTGTAAGTTTATTTGTATTTCAAGAATAAATGGAGGATCATACGTGTGACCAACTCACATAATTACTGAAAAA
>NW_007755534.1:4483-7469 GCF_000696425.1 Galeopterus variegatus | reverse complement strand
TAACATTTTAAATTGTTTTTCCTCTGATTCACATTCTTTTTTTAATTGAAACATAAGTGATTGTACATATCTGTGGGGTATACAGCCTTGAAGATCAATACCTGTGTGTAATATGTGATGCTCAAATCGGGATAATTAGTATATTCAGCATTACACAATGATCATTTTTTTGTGGCCCTTTACCAACTTCTTACTAA
This sequence comes from Galeopterus variegatus, assembly GCF_000696425.1. Classification (NCBI taxonomy): domain Eukaryota; kingdom Metazoa; phylum Chordata; class Mammalia; order Dermoptera; family Cynocephalidae; genus Galeopterus; species Galeopterus variegatus. Next base: position 7,272 of record NW_007755534.1, on the reverse strand, counting down.
TGATTCATATTCTATCTCCCGACAAGTGATTGCATTAGGCTGTATTCTGATAAGCCTAATGCATAGTTATGGTCCCTGATCAAGTCTTATAGATTTCCTTCCTCTCTGGATCAAATTCATTTCTAGGTCTGTGTTGAAGGCTGCACCTGAAGACATGCTCTTGAGCAAAACTTTGGGATTTTGTGATTGCACTGAGTTAGATACTCTCAATCCAAAGACATTTTAAAGAAAGCTGTAGTTACAACCAACCAGGGTAGATTAACCGATACAATTTGCCAGAAATCAAGTTATGCTGCCATTTTGACCAGCCATAAGTGCTCAAAAGGCCATATGGGACATTGGATTTTGATACTGTATTTATTAGTTGGGCTCTCTAGAGAAGGGTCTAGACTTTAGTGATTTTATAGTGAGAATCATTGTGTATATCTCTTTGTCTCTACATGTTTAGGCCGTTTGGAGTAGCAGAAGCAACGTAAACCTTGAGAAGTAGATGGAGAAGAGAAAAGAAGTGTTTCTATTGTCTTTGTTTCATAGATAGCACATACAGACATGAGCTTCAATGGACTTTTAGGGACAGTTGGTAGGAAGCCCTTGCCATCGTCATCAAGCCTCCCCTCCCTGCAGGACCCATTGCCTTACTGGGTCACTGCTCAACCTTTAAGTACCTAATAGTCTTTGATCTAAGCGGCTCTGTAGATATATCCTACTGGAGATGAATTGCACTGATACCTACCCATTCACACATTGATTCAACTATTCATTCCACAAACATTTTTGAACATATAGTATCTCATATATTGCTAGGGACAAAACAGAATGAGAAATGTCCCCTGACTTCAAAGGATCCTTTGCTTTGTTGTGTATATACTGTATATCTTTCAAGAAGCTTTACTGTGTGCCAGGTAGTATGCTGAACATTTTATAATTATTAGTTGTTCATTTGTTCCACAATATTTACTCAGAGTCTGCTCTGATCAGGCATTGTGCTGAATGCAGAGGTGAAATAGTACCAATCTAGATGTGATTCTTGGTCTCATAGATAATACTGTCTATTGGAAAGGCAGAAAAGTAAACAAGCAATGACAACAGGATTGTTTAACTTTTTGCAATTCATTTTGCCACTCAGCATTTGATTTACTTTCCATATTGAGTAAATCCTTTCCTTATCGGTCTGAGATGGGGTGAAGACTTCCTCCAACTATAAAAGCAAAAAGGCTGGCAGTTTCTCCCAGCATCTCTTGCAGCTATGCCACAGGCATATGACTCAGGTTTTGCCCATCGGACAACATCTTGCTAGACTTTGAGTAGGGTCCTTGTGCCTTAAGGAGGAGACCAGGCACTTAATATTTCTGTTGGTGGCTGTGATGGGGATAGCAATTTCCTCATCAACATCTCTCAGAAGTGTTGTTTAGATATTTTTTCTGATGCTTTCTTCAGCCTTCCCGGGCATGCTGAGGACACTTGTTATGTTACTAATAACCCCTTTCCTTTTCAATCAGTCTGAGCCACTCTCTGTTGTTGAAACTAGGTACCCTGATGATACCTGCTGTGACATGGAAAGGAGAGAGTGGTGGTATTATCAGTGTGGAGCAATCATTGCCTTCCTTGAGCGAGAGAAATCAATACTCACATCTTAAAGACAAGTCAGAATTATCCAGGTTCAAATTATTGGAGAGATCTGAAAAAAGGATTCGAGGCAGAGGGAACAGGACACTTGAAAGCCCAAGTCAATCCTCTGAGGTAGGAATTCTTAGGCTTATTTTACATATGAGGAAACTGAGGCTAATGAGGTCTGGTTGTAGGGTCCCTGAGTTCAGCCACTGTTGCTCTCTTCCAACTGAGCCCTGGAAATAAATTTATGCCAGTGGTCTCCAGTACCATTTTCAAAAACTCTCTATTTTGAAGTGTACATATGCAGGAAGGTGTCCAACACACAAATATAAGGCACCATAATTTTATTATAAAGAGAATAGCCATTTAACTACCAATGAAGTTAAGGATGTAGAAATCTCTGGGCACCCCAGAAGATCCCCTGTGGCCCTCTTCCAATCAATACCCATCCTTCTTCCCCAGAGGCAGCAACACTTCTGATTTCTAACTCCATACTTTTGTTATACATGGTTTTGAACTTTGTATAAAAGAAATAATACTATTAATTTTGTGTCTGACTTCCTTAGCTCAGCATTAAGTTCATAAGATTCATGTATTTCATTTGTAGCTTGTTCATTTGCATTGCTGTTTAGTATTAATTATATAGATTTATCTCCTTTATAGTTGATGGACATTTGATTATTTTCAGCTTATGGAAATTGCAAATTGTGTTGCTAAGGACATTCTCATACATGTTTCTTACTGTATGTGTAGATATATTTGTTGGACCTATACCTAAGAATGGAATTGTTAGGTCATAGGATATGTGTGCATGCAACTTCAGTAGATAATGCCAAACAGTGTTTCACAATTATTATATCAATTTAAGTTTCCACCTACAGTTTATGAAAGCTCTAGTTTCTCTACTTTCTCTGCAACGTTTGGTATGGTGAATCTTTTTAACTTAGCCATTCTGGTGGGTAGAGTACTACCCTATTGTGATTTTAACTTGCTGACTAGTGATGTTAAGCAACTTTTTAAATGTTTATTGACCATTTCCCCAGTGCTATTTATCAGATGGCCACTTGTTGGCATATATTTTAGGGTAAAGCACTTTAAGGATGAACACACATGGTTCCCAAAGATGGTGCAGTCTTTTTTCAGCTCTCTAAGTTCATGGTTTTTTATTATTTCTTTTA
>NW_007755534.1:0-410 GCF_000696425.1 Galeopterus variegatus | reverse complement strand
TGTTATTCTTTTTCCAGCTTCTTGAGCTGAACACTTAGCTCGCTGCCCTTCATTTTTTCTTTCATTCGATATATGTTTTTAAGGTGATTCACCTCCAAATAGAGCTTCTGGTCTGTTACATATACAGAGTGGTTTTGGTCAGTAGTTTCTAAATAATTTTCATTTACTTTCTTCTTTTACTAATGACTAATAGCAGAGTGTCTTAAAATTTATTAATGTATGTATTTTGTGGGGCATGACCATTCTCTTTTATTATGTTCTACTTTATTGTACTCTTGTCAGAGATTGAGTCTGTATGATTTAAATGCCTTGATATTTATTGAGACTGGTTTGTTATCTGTGTGCTGAATTAAAAAAAATCTATGTTGCGTGTACCTTTGAAGAGGATTAAAAGCATTATATTGTTGTGT
>NW_007755533.1:7204-7469 GCF_000696425.1 Galeopterus variegatus | reverse complement strand
TATTCTGTTATAGCAACACAAAACGGACTAAAACAATATGCCTGCACAGGTTTTTTTATGGGTCTTGATGGGTCAATTCTAAAATCAAAATGGAAGAGCAAAGGGCCAAAAATAACCAACTGTGAAGAAGAAAAACAAAGCTGTAGAATTTGCCTGACTGGATAGCAGGAATTATTGTAAAGCTATAGTAATTAGACAGCAGGAAAGATATCTCAGTGGGGCTTTTCATGGAATTTGACAATATGACTCTAAAATGTACAAGAAT
>NW_007755533.1:4692-5270 GCF_000696425.1 Galeopterus variegatus | reverse complement strand
TGATGTTATAGTTTCATCTCCACATGTTGTATACGAAGCATTCATTCATATATTCTTCCAACAAATATTTATTGTGGGCTTACTGTTGCACAAACTAGACATGGAAGGATCAAGGAAAAATCTTTTTAGGATAGAACAGACGTGAGTGTGACTATAGGTTGGCATTAAGGAACCAATTAGGACACGGAAGTTGAAAATGCTGAGGAAAGAGGGAACAAGGTCAGAGAGAGGAAACAGTGCTTGATGGCTTCCTGTTAATTAGCAATTAGAACATTGGCATGGATAAACCGTATACTTAATAGGAATTTCTAAAACAGAGAATTATGATTCCACGTATAGAAACACAAGATTATGATACTTTTCTTCATGACTTTGGATCCACTTTCTAAACTGGTTGTGCTTTGAAAAAGATTCAAATGAATACATAGGAAACTGTTCATAGGATTTATCGCTAAAGTATGAGATTAGAGGGAGAGGTATGGATGAAAACTTTTCAGTTTTTGCCTTATATACTTAGCTGGTTTTTAAAATATAATAAGCAATACAATTAATATACTAAGTAATATAAAATATTTAAT
>NW_007755533.1:2241-2720 GCF_000696425.1 Galeopterus variegatus | reverse complement strand
GCTGGACATAAGGCAAGTGACCTGAATAAATGCTTAGAGTCTCCATTTTACTGGAAGAACTGAAGAATGACATTTCTTTGAAAACATCTTCTGCTTTCAGACAAAAGCCCATTGATAAATCTATCCTTAAGCTATTTTGATATAAGTAACAATTGCCACTTAAGTAATACAGTTATACCATTTTATTATCTATAAATCTTTTTTCTTTTCCTTTATTAGGTATCTGATACTGATTGTCCTAGTCTGTGAATCTGAGATTTGCTCTTTGCCTAAATATGACTATCCTGATGTCAGTGCCCATCTCTTCTGTCCAAGAAACATTTTGTTCCCACTAAATTAATCATTAAAGCACACACAGTTTTCATTCAGCCTGTCCTTAATAGACCTGTTAGGCTTTCCAATAAATACTCAACCAAGCAATCTAAGATCAATGCAGATATGGTAATGTTTTGATTTGGAAGGTAAAATCAGAACAATAG
>NW_007755533.1:0-389 GCF_000696425.1 Galeopterus variegatus | reverse complement strand
CAACAGTTACTCTGACTATTTCATATAAGAAGGATTTATGGGGCAAGAGACTGGAGGCAGAAAACCCAGATAAGCTACTATAGCAATTCAAACAAATGATACTAGTAGCCAGAATTAGGGCAGTGGACTGGGGCTGGGTAGTCAGAGAGCAACTTTGAGAGCTATTGCAGAGGTAGAATCAGTAAAAACTTAATGATCAGGAGCAAAGGGACAGAAGTCAACTTCAGACAACTTCCTCTGGCAATTCATCCCTGACCTGTGCAGTTGAAGTGAAGAGCTCTCTCTCTGGGCTCCCACTGTGCCCTGCACTTGCTTCTGTCACTTAATGGAAAGCACGCTTATAATTATTTACTGTTCTCTCTCCCCCATTCTATTGTAAACATTGTGAA
>NW_007755532.1:7148-7470 GCF_000696425.1 Galeopterus variegatus | reverse complement strand
CATCAAACTAATCTCATCAATCTAATTAAACTAATCAAACTAATCTCATCAATCTAATTAAACTAATCGAACTAGTCTCATTAATTTAAATAAACTAATCAAACTAATCCCAACAATCTACTCAAACTAATCAAACTAGTCTCATCCATCTAATTATAATAATTGAACTAATTCCAGCAATCTAATTAACTAATCAAACTAGTCTTATCAATCTAATTAAGCTCATCAAACTAATCTCATCAATCTAATTAAACTAATGAAACAAGTCTCATCAATCTAACTAATGTAATCAAACTGATCTCATCAATTTCATTAAACTATT
>NW_007755532.1:0-233 GCF_000696425.1 Galeopterus variegatus | reverse complement strand
AAACTAATCCAAGAAGACTCATTAATCTAATTAAACTAATCAAACCAATATCATCAATCTATAAAACTAATAAAACTATTGTCATCAATCTAATAAAACTAATCATGCTAATCTCATCAATCTAATTTAACTAGTCAAAGTAATCCCAACAATCAAAGTAAACTATTCAAAGTAGTCTCATCAATCTGATTAAACTAATCAAAGTAGTCTCATCAATCTATTTAAACTCATCA
>NW_007755531.1:6504-7470 GCF_000696425.1 Galeopterus variegatus | reverse complement strand
CTGGCAGAGCCTTCTCAGTCTTCTTGGAGAGTTCTAATTTTTTTTATTTTTTATTTTTTTTTGAGTTCTAAATGCTGTGGTACCTTGGGACTCAGTCCTCAGACTTTTTTCTTCCCTTTTAACACTAACCCAAAGTAATCGCATCCATTTTTGTGGCTTTAAATACTACTTATACGCTGCTGACTTCCAAATTTAAGTCTCCAGCCCAAATTCTTCTCCCAGATTTCAGACTCATGGATTCGCCTGTCTACTCAACATCTCCACTTGAAAGTCTAATTGAAATATCAGACTTAACATATCCAAATCTGAATTCTTGGTTTCTCCCCCAAACCTGTTCCTCTGTCACACTTCCTTCGTAAATGACAAGTTCATTCCTGCCTGTGTGGAGCCCTATGTTCTTACTGCTGTTCCTGTTCTTTTTCCCTTACTGCACAGTAACAGATCCTGTCATTGCTCTCTTCACTGCCTCCAATTCTACTATTCTAGGACCAGCCACCATTATCTACCACCCAGACTAATAGTCTCCTAACAGGTTGTTTCAGTGATCTCTTTCTGTGTAACAAATGATCCCAAAATTTAGTGGCTTAAAGCATAAACAGTTTACTATTTCGCATGATTCTGTGGGTTGATCAGATGGCCCTACAGCTTCCCGTGATGTCAGCTGGGGTGCTAGGATAGCTAGAAGGACTAACATGGCCTCATATCAATGACTGGCAGTGGGGGATGGCTGCCCAGTGGGAGCTCGGCTGGAACTGTTGGCCAGGGGCCTTGGCAGTTCTCCTCGACCTGGGCCTCACCTCCACACAACTGCTTAGGCTTCCTCACAGCATGGTGGTGGGGTTCTGAGAGGGCACATTCCAAGCACTGAAAGGGAAGCTGCAGATTTCTTACATCACAGCCTTGGAAGTTGCATAGAGTCACTTCTGTGCAAACTTTTTTTTTTTTTTTTTTTGTCTTTTTCCGTGT
>NW_007755531.1:0-1351 GCF_000696425.1 Galeopterus variegatus | reverse complement strand
TTTTTTTTAATGGAAGAATAGTATTCCATTGTCTATTATATCACCATTTTTATGTATTCATCGTGTTGGACACTTAGGTTGATTCCATACCTTGGCTATTGTAAATCGTGCTGTAATAAACATGGGAGTATCTCTTTGACATACTGACTTGGTTTCCTTTGGGTGTATACGCAGTAGTGGGATTGCTGGGTCATATGGTAGTTCTATTTTTAATTTTTTGAGGAGCCTCCATACTGTCTTCCATAACTGCTGTACTAGTTTACACTCCCACCCACAGTGGGCAAGTGTTCCCTTTTCTCCACATCCTTGCCAACAGTTCTTTTGTCTTTTTGATAACAGCCATTCTTTTTTTTTTCTTTTTTTGGTGGCTGGCTGGTATGGGGATCTGAACTCATGACCTTGGTGTTATAAGGCTGTGTTCTAGATAACAGCCATTCTAACTGGAGTGATGTGGTATTTCATTATTGCTATTTAATTTTAAATGTATTTATGTTTTATCTCATCATCTAGAATACGAGCTCCTTAAGCGAGTACTATACACTGTATCTTTCACAGTTCCTTAACTATAGCAGCTGGGAAGTTTTCATAGATGTTCTTGATTCATCTTAATTTTCAGCTCCTAAAACTGGACTGGGTTAACAATTTGGAGTAAGGTAGAGACATCTACCATTCTCTTATGATTGCACTCAGGGTCTAAGTATGAAGATATTGAGGTTTGTGAACTCCTCAATAATTCATTACACTCCCACTATACTTGAAAGACCATAATTTCTATCACAAAACCAAAACCCTCTTCAGGCAACATCCTCCCTGAGGCAAACTGAAAGTGAGTTGATTTAGTTACCCAATAATTTCATATCTCAGTGATTTTTTTCCTTCCTATCAGGAATTTCAGCCAGGGCAGTCACATTTGTATTTGAAGCCTGCCAACTCTGACCAGAAATCAGGTCTCTGTTTAAGACACACCTTGACAAGTGGATTAGATGTTCTAGGGAAACACAGATAAATGTCACTCATGTCACTATAAATAAAGGTCTGGGTCTGCTTATCAGCTTGTAGGGTTGAGGTCTTACCTTCAACACTTCTCAGTGTGCTTTATACTTTATTATCCTTTAAACGAGGTCTTTTCCATCTAGCTTCTTCCATTTATACCCCCAGGGGAATTATTACTGTTCAACTCATTGAAACATATGGCTTCTGTCAACTTCCTGTTTTTTTCCTGTAAGAGACAATGCAACCCGTGGCCCTAAACAGAAATCTGCCAGAATTTTCTCAAATGTCTTTTTTTTTTTTTTTCGTGACCGGCAACGGATCGCAACCCTCAGTGTCACGCCAGTACCGGACTGGGACC
>NW_007755530.1:6718-7470 GCF_000696425.1 Galeopterus variegatus | reverse complement strand
GTAACTTTGGTGACTCTTTTGTACCTTCATTTTCTATACTTGGATAAATTACACTATGGTGTAGTAACAACTCCAAAATCTCAATGCGTTAATCTGGCAAAATTTCTTACTCATGCTTCATATCCACTGCAGACTAGCAGAAAACTCTGTTCCATACAACTACTCAGGGGACCCAGGCTGATGGAGGCTTCACCATCTTGCAGCTATGTCACCTGGAACACATGAAACTTCTGAGGAAGAGAGAAAGTGGATGTTCTCACACAACCAATTAAAGTCCAATATAGAAGTGACATACGTCACTCATAGTCACAGACCTAACCTCAGTGGGCCTGGGAATGCAACTTTTCATGTACTCAGAAGGAGAGGTGAATGATATATTGATGACCATTAGAAATGTCTGATGAGGACAGTAATGACTACTTTGTAGGACTCTTAGGAGAACTAATGAAATAACCTCATCAGCATATAGGACAGGTCTTCAGCAACTTTCCTCTTTTCCCCCTGATGAACTGGGACAATTTATATTTATATTTATATACGTACATTTGTCATTCAGTTTCCATTTCAAACTCAAGTCTATGTACATAGTGCTCAAGAGATATTCACTAAATAACGTTAACATGGAATTAGCGATTATTTTGTATAAGCTATCTTAAATACACAGAAAATATATTTTTGTGGTTGTAGAACTATAATCAGTTGCAAAACTAATTTAACATTTTGGATAACTGTCTTATCTAGAATATCCAGAG
>NW_007755530.1:2447-3072 GCF_000696425.1 Galeopterus variegatus | reverse complement strand
GTGGATTTGCCAGGGGCTGGCGGGGAGTGGGTTTTACTCAGGTCAAAACGAGTCTATAAGCTTTAGGGAGCCTTCTTAATTTATTTTTATTATTAAATGGGAGGGAGTTAATTATATCTCTGTGTGCCATAATTTCTTTTCTTGTTCCCTGACCACCCCCGCCCATCTTTTGAGCGGAAGAGCGATAAAAGAAGAAAACCTACATGTAGGTTTGTATTTAAAAGTATTTTCCAATATTTAGACCTAGATTACTTTCTACCATTATTCTCTAAGAAAAACTGGGTTCTCATGATGTCTGCAGGATTTTAGCCATGCATAGTAAGTCATCAAAATATGTGTTTCGTGTACTGAGGGTCAACTTAATGTCATTTTTTAGTCTAGAAAAGGTTGCTCAAGGTACAATAGGGTAGGAACTTTGAGCTCCATCAAATTAAGGTTTTTTGTTTTGTTTTGTGTTGTTTGTTTTGTTTTGTTTAATATGGAGGAAAGTAAAACAAACAAAAACAACAACAAAAAATACCACCTGGATATAACTGGTCAAGAGTGAAGACTCTATCACTCATAACCATTTGCACCTTTAAATTCCCTGCCAAAACTTGGTGGTGTCACAGAGTTAATGCCTCTA
>NW_007755530.1:0-1713 GCF_000696425.1 Galeopterus variegatus | reverse complement strand
ACCATTTGCACCTTTAAATTCCCTGCCAAAACTTGGTGGTGTCACAGAGTTAATGCCTCTATCACCAGTGTTGTGAGGTGGTGAGTTGCATTGTTTGGGGAATTTGCTAGACATGGTGCAGAGCAACTCAGCCCATGAAGTCCGAGCTAGCTGGGCCTTTAGGCAAGAGATGGTGAAACCCAGATCCCCATCTCCCTCCACGGGACAAAACACCCTGTCACTGTCCCCCTGCAACAGGACCACCCTCTCCCTCCCTCCGCTGATCACTCAGCTAGGCGGTGGCTGCCGCCCCAGCTGTAGACCTTTCCAACCGCATGTATTCAGTTATCAGTCAGTGGAGATCTCAGCTGCAGTTGGGCCGGAGCAGACAAACCAGCCTTTCTTTATGCCAACAGGGAATGCTTGAAATAACTAGACACACCACTCTGATTGATGCAGCCACAGTTTACACACCACACTTCAGACGGTCTGAAATGGCTGGAATTAATAGCCTATTATTAGATAGTGTTGCGGGAAGGAGAGGGGGAGGGAGAGACGAGAAAATACCTTTTTATGATCTTCTAATTTAAATCTATTTATTTGATTTTTGCAGAGTGTGACGTGAAGGGGTGTTGGGAGTGGGGGGTGGTTCTTACCACCCTGCTGCTATCCCCTGGGAGGCTCCAGCCAGCTTGGCACCAACCCACCACATTTTTTTTTGGAAATGATGCAAATCTTCGTGGTTGGAAAGAGAGGAGTTAAAGAGGCTAAGGAGTCAAGGACTGAGGGAGGGAAGAATGGGATTGCCTGGTTCACTTGCTTTCATGCCAGACTCTGCTAGCCAACTGGAGAGAGGGGAAAGGAGCTTAAAACCCCTGGTAAGGAATTTTTCCTTGGTCTGAACATTGTTTAAATTCCTGAAGTGGGTGATCCCTGTAATAAATACCTTGGACTTTGTAAGACAGATATATTTACTCAAGTTTAAAGTTTGGATTTGATGGATGTGCACTTGGGAGTGTATGGGGCTGCAGTGTTTGTTATATGTTGGAAAACATTCAGTGAACACAAGGAGTTAAGAGAACTCCATTTATAGCAAAGCAGACCATCTTAACCATCCCTCCTGGTCACTGTGTCAAAGTCCGTGCTTCATCCCATATTTTGAACACTGCTGGTCTTCAAAAGACATTAAATGGAGGGGGAACTTGGCCCAAGGTAGCCAAAGCATTTTCTCAAGACTTGTGTGTGAATGAAGCTTTGAACTGGGTCACCTGCCTTATAGTAGAAAAACATTTATCTGAGGAGACAGTAGATACCTGAAGAAAAGTACAGCGATGGGGGGTTAGAGCTGGAAAGATCTGAGTGCTCAAGCTCACTTCTGTTTTCCTGTAATCTTCCTGGCTCAGCTGTGATTATATGTTGTAGGAGAAAAGATTCATCCTATCATTGGAAATATGAATTGTCTCAGGGCAGGATGGTTCTTGATATTCCCTTAAATAATCCCACCCCAACCCTACTACTGCTTGAGCTAAACAAGCGAGCCAGGTAACTCCAAGAAGGCCAGACTGGTGTTTCCAGGAACTCAAGCCCCCAGGGGAAATGACCCACCTCCCGTTCTCCCTTTGGGGAATAATGTCATTCCAGACTGACTGGCAGAGCGAACAGCTGACTGGCCGCCGTGGATGCCACTCAACAGTTTGGTCCGGTTTTCCCAAGGGAGTCCCTGTCCAACCACAG
>NW_007755529.1:5973-7470 GCF_000696425.1 Galeopterus variegatus | reverse complement strand
GTAATGGACATGGGAGTGCAGGTATCCCTTCCACTTGATGATTTCCATTCCTTTGCCTATATACCCAGAAGTGGAACTGCTGGATAGTATGGTAGTTCTATCTATAGTTGTTTGAGAGGTACAGTTCTCCTCCACAGTGTTTTCTATAATGGCTGTACTAATTTACAGTCCCACAAACAGTGTGGAAGAGCTCCCCTTTCTCCACATCCACATCATCATTTGTTATTTGAGTCTTTTTGATCATAGTCAATCTAACTTGGGTGAGGTGATATCTCAGTGTGGTTCTAACTTGCATTTCCCTGATGATTAGTGATGTTGAGCATTTTTTCACGTACCTGTTGCCTGTTTGTATGTCTTCCACTTCCCACATCCTATTTTGATGTTTATAATTTTAAAACTGGCAGATAACGAGTGTTGGTAAGGATGTTGGGGCCCAATTGGAACACTGGTAGATTGCTAATGGGAATAAGAAATTGTGTGGCCACCAAACTACACATAAAATTAACTATGACTAAGCAGTTCCATTCCCAGGAATATACCAAAAGTGTTGAAAAGAAGAACTCAAAATAAATGTGTATGCCAGTTTTCACTGCAGAATTGTTCACAGTAGCCAAAAGGTAAGAAGAATCCATGTCCAACAACAATTAAACAAAGAAAATGTGTATATATATTAACACACACACACCTACCATGGAATATTATTCAGCCATGAAAAGAAATGAAATTCTAATGCATGTTATATTATGGATGGTCCTTGAAAACACTATGCTAATTAAAATAAACCAGACAGAAAGATATAAAAATACAACACAAAACATTGTATGATTTGACTTATATCTAAAATAGTCAAATATGTACAGACAAAAAGTAGATTAGAATTACCAGGCACCAGGGGCAGGATGAAATAGGCAGTTACTGTTTAACAATTATATACTTTCTGTTGGGAATGATAAAACGTTTTAGAAATATATAGGGGTGATGGTTACACAACATTGTGAGTGGAATTTGTGCCTGTGAATTATACATTTAAAAACAGCTAACAATGCAAATTTGTTAAATATATTTTATCACCATAAGTAACCATAAAAAACACATTTAAAAAAGTTGTCTATAGATCACTCACAAATAAAAACAAATGTTTTAAGAAATAAAAAGCTTATATTAGATAAAGAAATATGAAATACTTAGGAGTGTATAGGTAGACCTAAATACACAGAGTTACACTGCATTCAATGATTGGGGAAAAAATTTTAAATATGTCAATTCTTCCAAAATAATTTTTCAATTGTATTCTAATTCCCCTCAAATATCTACCTGTTTGTCACCATCATCATCACCATCATCATCATCATCATCATCATTATCATCATCATCATTAACTTCAGACTGTGAAAAAGACATTTTAGAATTTACCTGAAATTGCAAAGGGCCAAGAATAGCAAACCAGTATTTTACAGGGAAAAACTTTTGAAGTTGTGTTCAACAAAACATTAAAAA
>NW_007755529.1:0-312 GCF_000696425.1 Galeopterus variegatus | reverse complement strand
TTTAGTTTTAGTGAGTTTTAGTGTGAAAGTTTTAAATGGGATATGACTTTAAAATATTTAGTAACAAATCTGTACTTAGTTAATAATGCTTTCACCGATATGAGCTCCCTTTCATATTAACTTTCTAATACATTCATCTCCCAGAAAATAGCATCAGTTCTAAGTTTTGGTATGTCTTAGCAGTATAAATATGGAAAGCTATTTTTAAAAGCGTGTTTTATCCCGGAATCCTTTTAATTTTGGATTGTTTATTCAGTCTTGGATGCACAATTGTATTTATTTCTGAATCCACCAGTATATAATCTTTTTTTT
>NW_007755528.1:7086-7470 GCF_000696425.1 Galeopterus variegatus | reverse complement strand
ACCAAACCTCAACATTTTTATGAAATCTTCCTTAACTGTTTCAGCCACGATATTCTCTTCCTACGTGAAATTCTATAACAATTTTTAAAATTCTTTCCTTAACTAGAGTATAAAATAAGCCCACATAATTTAGGGTAGGAACTGGGTTTTATCTGTCTTTTATCCCCCACAATATATCTCAACATGGAGCAGTAAATATTTGTTGATAAACTGATCCGTTATTATGTGGCATTTATTGTATCCTTCTGTGTCCGGCAAAACTCTTGAGTGTAGCGTGTCTCTTTTTAGCAAGAGTGTGGGGATCTTCTTTGACTTCTTCCCCTTCCCCCACCGTCCTATGAGGCTGTCACCTGCCTGGCCTGCACTGATTCTTTGGAACCCATG
>NW_007755528.1:4720-4974 GCF_000696425.1 Galeopterus variegatus | reverse complement strand
GATAATGTTTCCCTCCAATGAGGAGGACCTTCATTCTCAAACTGGGCATTCTTAAACATACGCCATTATTTATAGCAACTTGTCTGTCAAATGAGTGGAGAGTGGAAAGAATTGGATTAGAATTGGAGAGAGATGTGGGGTGTATTCTTAGTGGAAGACACAGACCAGTGGAAGAGTAAAGCTGAATAAAAATGAGGTAAATCAATACGATGGTTCAAGGAAAGACTGTCCAGCATACTTCTCACCAAGCCTAA
>NW_007755528.1:2857-4448 GCF_000696425.1 Galeopterus variegatus | reverse complement strand
CCTTGTAACGTCTTGTCATGGCATAAATGATAAAAGGGCTAGAATAGTTTCTGAGCTGCCTCCACTCTGGCAAAACCCTGAAAGCATTCTGCAATCATATCCTACCCTGGCATGATTATAAGAAGGCTCAGGTTGGTGGTGATTCATCTCCTGCCATTCTCTTGCAATGCTGTTGCTACAAATAAGAATAAACTTATTCTGAGAATCATAATCATCCTTCCAAAATCAGCATTATTATTATTAGAGATGCCAATATCCAGAATAATTTGTCAATTTATTTCTTAACAGTGAAATTTACGATGCACATGTCTCTCAATATTTTTTTTTTTTTNCTCTGGGATTTAGCAGCCTGGAACCCAATGGTGTAATTTACAAGAGGAATTTGCTGGAGTGGTGAAGAGGACATACCGACTGGAGCGGACACAGAAAGGACAGGTGGATGAGCTGGCATGTCACTGGCAAGAACTCTTCCAAGAGGAGGGGATTGCTGGTTTAAGAACAAAACCATGGGGCCATGTCGGGCAGAGAATGTGAGGTTAAGAAAAGTATTTGCAAATGGGATAAATAAGAGAATGTTGATAAGGTGTTGGGTGTGTCCAGTGAATATAAAGAAACAGAAAATATAGGAGTTGGGGAAGGATATTGGGAACAATATTCTTGACTAGGTAAGAGAAGGATGGGATTTCATACATGAGACCGACTATGGTGGAGTCTCTCTTTCTGTATGTATTGCTCATTTTTATTTACTGCTGTTGCTATGAAGAGTTCATTCTTTCTTTCACGGAATGTGAATTTGAATGAAAGCAAAGAAGCTGCCTTTGCCAATAGACTAGCCCTGTGGAGAGTCTCCTGTGGCTNTTTTTTTTTTTTTACAGAAGACATTATGTTACTTCATCGGAAGATCACTTGTTTCAAATTCTCAAACAACAGGAATGTCATATTTATTCACGTCTCAGTAATATGAAAAGTTGCTCCCAGTTGCCTTTGCTTTTTCTACTCCAGAAGCTCAAAGAGGTCATTTGACCCATTTTTTCTGACATTTGTGCAATTTGATCACTGCCCAGATGAACCGAGAAAATTAGAAACATAAAGCAACCTGGAGGTCATACCTGGTGGGCAGAAGAGCATTGAACTTAAGGCAAAGTAAGACTTCCCCTTCCTGGTCTCTCTATGCAGAAGAATGGAGGTTGGGGAGCAGCATATGATTTGGGGTGTCTGTGAATCTCCCCGTCCCTTCAAATACCCTCTGCTGTCTTAATTTGTCTGAGCTGCTATAATACAATACCATAGTGTGGGTGACTTATAGAAAACAAACTTTTATTTCTGACAGTTCCAGGGGTTGGAAGTTCAAGATCAAGGCATGCCAGAGTTGGTGTCTGGAAAGGACTTGCTCCCTGGTTCACAGACGGCACCTTCTCACTGTGTCCTCACGTGGTGGAAGGGGTGAGGAAGCTTGCTGGGTGTCCCTTTTATAAGAGCACTAAACCCATTCATGAGGCTTCACCCTCATGAGCTCATCACCTCCCAAAAGCCCCACCTCCTAACACCATCACTTTGGGGATTAGGCTTCAATATATGAATTTTGGAAGAA
>NW_007755528.1:0-969 GCF_000696425.1 Galeopterus variegatus | reverse complement strand
ATATTTTCCAAACACAAAGTCTTACCATCTGGCAGCACCTCAGGGTTTTGCTAAAAATAACTGGATTGTGATACAGCAATCTACTTAGCACCACAAGAGGGTCGTTTACTCCTTTATGAGGAAGTGATATGGAACTGGATTACCTTCCTTAGCCACAGCTGATGTGTCGGGTAGGAAAATAAACATATTTGTCACCAGTGAGAATTCAAACCCCCCTCTTTTACAGATAGATATTAAAAGCATTAGTTTCATCTAAAATATATCTAATCATAAACAAGAAATCTATTCTTTAAGTAAAGTTCTCTGCTGAGCCAGTAGAAAAGAATGGTAATTTCTACCCTCCTAGGATAGAAAAAAATTTAAGGTCAGCCTTNTCTGTCTGCAGTTAATCACTATGTTCATTAGCTATTTTGCCAGTGGCTTTCCTTCAACCACGAAAATCCAGGACCATATAGATACTCTCCAAATTGATGAAAGTGTTTATTAATTTAAATCACATATTTAAAATATCCTAAAATTTAAAGAGAAAAAAATAATCCTGCAAAGGCATGTTTGACTTCACAACTTCTAAAGCTGACCCTACCTTTGTCACCGGATCACGTTTTTGAAATATTTTCCAAACACAAAGTCTTACCATCTGGCAGCACCTCAGGGTTTTGCTAAAAATAACNCAGTAGAAAAGAATGGTAATTTCTACCCTCCTAGGATAGAAAAAAATTTAAGGTCAGCCTTAATATCTCAGAAGAAAGATGTGCCTCAAAATCAGTCCAACCAAATAAAAACCAATTCCCACTGCAAGAATCGAAAGAGCTTATGAAATAATGATATAACATAGCAAAGTAGTGACAGAAAGATATTTAATCATTAACAAAATTTTAAAAGTATTTTCTTTCAGAAATGCATGTTATAAAATTACCCTGTGCAAATTAAAGTACACTCTCATTCCCAATAAGATATTTCTTTAGGGCC
>NW_007755527.1:5569-7471 GCF_000696425.1 Galeopterus variegatus | reverse complement strand
TATTGGTTCTCCTTGATCTGATTAGGTCTGCTGTTGAGTCCATCTAGTTTTTAGTTGATTTATTGTATTTTTCAGCTGCAGAATTTTTGTGGTTCTTTTTTTCATAGTTTCTATCTCTTTGTTGATATTCTCATTTTGTTTATGTATCATTTCTCTGATTTTATTTAGTTGTCTGTGTTCTCTTGTAACTCACTGAGCTTCTTTAAAATGATTATTTAAAATTTTTTGTTAGACAATTCATATATCTCCATTTCTTTAGGGTTGGTTACTGGAGATTTATTTTGTTCCTTTGATTGTGTAGTATTTTCTTCATGTTTGTTGTAGCTTTCCACTGATGTCTGCATATTTGAGGAAACAACTACCTCTCCCAGTCTTTATGGAATGACTTTTTCAGGGACAGTCCTTCACCAGTCTCCCTGCTAGAGATTCTGGAAGTCTCTCAAGCTGACCTCCCTTTTCCTCTGTTCCTAGCTGCCCCAGGCACCCAAACTATGCTGGTTCAGTTAGTGCTCTGTGTGAGGAGAGATAGAAACTTGCCCCTTAGTCAGTTCACAGAAACTTTTGTGATTTTTTTTTTGTATGGAATTTAAAAAAATTTTATGGAGTCAAATTTATTAATCCTGTCTCTTATTGCTTCTGGATTTATATCATAGTTTGGAAAGATTTTGACTCCTAATTTAGAGGTACTCACTTTAGTTTCCTTATCATACTTGCATGGTTTCATTTTTTGTACTTAAATCTTTGATCCATTTGGTATTTTTCTGGTGTATGGTTTAAGAAAAGTATTTAATTTTATTTCAACACCATTTATATTTCAACACCAAGTATATTTTCCCTCTACTGTGCTAATTCATTGCTACTTTGCTCCAAATCCACAATTCATTGGCTGCTCTGTAATAATTTGATAAACTCGGTACATTTTTCTCCTTAGCCAGCTGGTATAATGTTGTTTTTTCAGCAGAGGGTACTGAAAGGTCACTGGAGATGATAGGATTTTCCCCAGTGCCTGGCTCCTGTAGTATAGGCAGCTCTCTAGTGTCCAGCTCCTGCAGTGTCCAGTGGTTAGAAGCTGCCCCTAGAACCCCCTTCTGTGGCTTTCAGCAGGTTGTACATCATGACGCCTCCCTGATGAAGGCTTTCTTTACCACTCGAGAGGGGCAGATTTCAGTGAGCACTGCTGGTGTGTGTCAGCAGAGAAATTTCTCTGCCACCCAGTTATCCATGGCTGTTCTCTCTCTCCAAGGGAATCCTCTGAGGTCTGGATCTCAGTTCTGGCTTATGTATGTGTGTGTGTGTGTTTGTTGGCTCTTACTTGGGCACTCTTATAGCAGTACCAGTGGTATATCTGCTATTCCTATATTGTACAGAGTTTTCTTTACCTCTTACTAGCCAACCCTTCATTACTGTCATACTTTGTTATGTTCAATAATTTTTTTATATTAAAATTTCATTGTTCAAATGCCTGTGTTGTTACCTGATTGGACCCTGCCTAACATACATAGTGACAGAATAGGTTGTCTTAATTATAAAGCGAATGCCCATATATAATTTGATCTACTTCTGGATTTTTCTATTTTCTTCAATTAATTTGTTTAAATTTGGGCCAAATCCAAACTGTTTCTCTTATTTATTTAAAATTCTCATTTTACTTATTTTTTAATTTCAATATTATTATTACTATTATTTTAATTGATTATATATATTTTTGGGTTACAGCATTGTCTATATCACCTGTGTACAATGTGTGATGGTCAAATCAGTATTATTAACATATTCATTATTACAAATTATAGTTATTCTTTATGCCTGTTACCCAATCTCTCCCAACCCCCCATCATTCTCATGTCTAGTAACCATAGATTTGTTCTCTCTCTCTGAAAGATCAATGTGTTATTGTGTATT
>NW_007755527.1:4572-5045 GCF_000696425.1 Galeopterus variegatus | reverse complement strand
CCTTCCTTCCTTCCTTCCTTCCTTCCTTCCTTCCTTCCTTCCTTCCTTTCTTCCTTTCCTTTCTTCCCTTCTTTCTTTCTTTCTTTCCTTCTTCCTTCCTTCCCTCCCTCACTCTCTCTCTCTCTCTCTCCCTCTCTCTCTGTCTCTCTCTCTCTCTCTCTCTTTCTTTTCTTTCTTTCTTGGCACCCACTTATGAATGAGGACATAGTATTTCTCTTCCTGTATCTGGCTTATTTCACTTAATGTAATTTTTTCCAGGCTCATCCATGATGCTGCAAGTGATTCTTTTTTATGGCTGAAGAGTATTCCATTGTGTATATATACAAGATTTTTTTTTATCCAGTCATCTGTTGATGGACATTTAGGTTGGTTCCATATTTTGGCCATTGTAAATAGAGCTTCAATGAACATAGGAGTGCACGTATCTCTTCGACATGATGATTTCCATTCCTTAGGGCATATACCCAGTAGTG
>NW_007755527.1:3169-3767 GCF_000696425.1 Galeopterus variegatus | reverse complement strand
TTTTTTTTACTGTCTAGTTGTTTGAATTCTTTGTATATTCTAGATATTAGTCCCCTGTCAGATGTATAGTTTGCAAATGAAAAACCTCTAGTGTGTTTTCACTAAGTAAGTTGCTGATTTTGTATTTAGGCAGCATAATTAATTCCTATTTTATTGAATTTTTAAAAAAATATGAATGGGGAGTGCATTTTTTTTGGTGCCTTTCCTGAATTTATAGAGACTGATCACATGACTCTTCTACTTACCTCTGCTAATAAAATTATTATATTAATTGCTTCTGAATATTGAATTATCTTTCCATTCCTAGTATAAACGTCACTTGGTCATCTTTTATATTTGTTAATATTTTAAGGTTTTTACATCTTTATTTATAAGTGAGATTAATCTGTAATTTTCTTCTTGTGAAGAAAATCTCTCGTGATTAGATCATCAAGGTTAGAGAGGAATATTATACTTCCTTCCCAAAGTAAAATTTGAAATGTTCCTTCTTTTTTCATGCTGTAGAATGGTTTAAATAGCATTGGAATTATCTAATTTTATAAATTTGGCAGAGTGCCATTGTGAAAAACCACAGGGCCTGATGGGTTTTTTTTTTTTT
>NW_007755527.1:0-760 GCF_000696425.1 Galeopterus variegatus | reverse complement strand
TTTTTTTTTTTTTGTCTTTTTACGTCCTCTTAAAGGGGCTATAGCTAAAAGTGAGGTGGTGAGGGAACCATAAATCATACACATTGAAATACTGAAAGCTGTGAACATAAATGTTTCAATAAATACCAAGCAGTATCAAATTTTGCTCTGAAATTCCAAAGTGCAATATAATCCTTTGGTGTGAGGAAAGAAGTGTCCGTGTGAGCAATAGTTAAAGGTGGTCACCTTTATATTTTGAAGGGAGGGCAAGACCTTAAGGATGTTGTTTGTCAGTCCAGAAACAGTAAGGGAATGGCCATTTAATGCCAATGGGTTGTTTGTCCTTTTCTCCACTTTATGCCTTTCTTCTTGTTCAGTATATATACCTATTACATACACAGAGGCCTTTTTGACATCAAAGCTTCTGGTTCTGCAGCTTGGATAATCTAGAAGATTATACCGACCATAACATAGCAGGCACATGCCAGACACTTGACCCTTAAAAGGGAGTCACAGGCCATGGCATATTTAAACACAGTGAGAAATGAAGTTAACAGCCAGCATGCTCTTGAACAAATGTGCATTGTTGTCACAATTGAAACCACATGCTGAGTAATATGACATAGGTGCAACCTAACTGAGAATGTGTGGACAGTTAGAACCATGAATGTGTTATTATTTTTTAAAATTTATATTATGTCTGTGAGTTTCGGGCCCCTCTCACTTTGTTTTCTTAGTAGAAGTCAGCAACCCAAGTCCAGCTGCGTGGGGTGGGGGCTGG